>NC_092339.1:285594444-285897500 GCF_046630445.1 Rutidosis leptorrhynchoides
TTAATATATTTTGATGTTTTAAGTTTATTATGTCAGCTGTCCTCGTTAGTAACCTACAACTAGTTGTCCACAGTTAGATGTACAGAAATAAATCGATAAATATTATCTTGAATCAATCCACGACCCAGTGTATACGTATCTCAGTATTGATCACAACTCAAACTATATATATTTTGGAATCAACCTCAACCCTGTATAGCTAACTCCAACATTCACATATAGAGTGTCTATGGTTGTTCTGAAATATATATAGATGTGTTGACATGATAGGTCGAAACATTGTATACGTGTCTATGGTATCTCAAGATTACATAATATACAATACAAGTTGATTAAGTTATGGTTGGAATAGATTTGTTACCAATTTTCACGTAGCTAAAATGAGAAAAATTATCCAATCTTGTTTTACCCATAACTTCTTCATTTTAAATCCGTTTTGAGTGAATCAAATTGCTATGGTTTCATATTGAACTCTATTTTATGAATCTAAACATAAAAAGTATAGGTTTATTGTCGTAAAAATAAGTTACAAGTCGTTTTTGTAAAGGTAGTCATTTCAGTCGAAAGAACGACGTCTAGATGACCATTTTAGAAAACATACTTCCACTTTGAGTATAACCATAATTTTTGGATATAGTTTCATGTTCATAATAAAAATCATTTTCACAGAAGAACAACTTTTAAATCAAAGTTTATCATAGTTTTTAATTAACTAACCCAAAACAGCCCGCGGTGTTACTACGACGGCGTAAATCCGGTTTTACGGTGTTTTTCGTGTTTCCAGGTTTTAAATCATTAAGTTAGCATATCATATAGATATAGAACATGTGTTTAGTTGATTTTAAAAGTCAAGTTAGAAGGATTAACTTTTGTTTGCGAACAAGTTTAGAATTAACTAAACTATGTTCTAGTGATTACAAATTTAAACCTTCGAATAAGATAGCTTTATATGTATGAATCGAATGATGTTATGAACATCATTACTACCTTAAGTTCCTTGGATAAACCTACTGGAAAAGAGAAAAATGGATCTAGCTTCAACGGATCCTTGGATGGCTCGAAGTTCTTGAAGCAGAATCATGACACGAAAACAAGTTCAAGTAAGATCATCACTTGAAATAAGATTGTTATAGTTATAGAAATTGAACCAAAGTTTGAACATGATTATTACCTTGTATTAGAATAATAACCTACTGTAAGAAACAAAGATTTCTTGAGGTTGGATGATCTCCTTACAAGATTGGAAGTGAGCTAGCAAACTTGAAAGTATTCTTGATTTTATGTAACTAGAACTTGTAGAATATATGAAGAACACTTAGAACTTGAAGATAGAACTTGAGAGAGATCAATTAGATGAAGAAAATTGAAGAATGAAAGTGTTTGTAGGTGTTTTTGGTCGTTGGTGTATGGATTAGATATAAAGGATATGTAATTTTGTTTTCATGTAAATAAGTCATGAATGATTACTCATATTTTTGTAATTTTATGAGATATTTCATGCTAGTTTCCAAATGATGGTTCCCACATGTGTTAGGTGACTCACATGGGCTGCTAAGAGCTGATCATTGGAGTGTATATACCAATAGTACATACATGTAAAAGTTGTGTATTGTACGAGTACGAATACAGGTGCATACGAGTAGAATTGTTGATGAAACTGAACGAGGATGTAATTGTAAGCATTTTTGTTAAGTAGAAGTATTTTGATAAGTGTATTGAAGTCTTTAAAAAGTGTATAAATACATATTAAAACACTACATGTATATACATTTTAACTGAGTCGTTAAGTCATCGTTAGTCGTTACATGTAAGTGTTGTTTTGAAACCTTTAGGTTAACGATCTTGTTAAATGTTGTTAACCCAATGTTTATAACATCAAATGAGATTTTAAATTATTATATTATCATGATATTATCATGTATGAATATCTCTTAATATGATATATATACATTAAATGTCTTTACAACGATAATCGTTACATATATGTCTCGTTTAAAATTCATTAAGTTAGTAGTCTTGTTTTTACATATGTAGTTCATTGTTAATATACTTAATGATATGTTTACTTATCATAGTGTCATGTTAACTATATATATATATATATATCCATATATATGTCATCATATAGTTTTTACAAGTTTTAACGTTCGTGAATCACCGGTCAACTTGGGTGGTCAATTGTCTATATGAAACTTATTTCAATTAATCAAGTCTTAACAAGTTTGATTGCTTAACATGTTGGAAACATTTAATCATGTAAATATCAATCTCAATTAATATATATAAACATGGAAAAGTTCGGGTCACTACAGTACCTACCCGTTAAATAAATTTCGTCCCGAAATTTTAAGCTGTTGAAGTTGTTGACGAATCTTCTGGAAATAGATGCGGGTATTTCTTCTTCATCTGATCTTCACACTCCCAGGTGAACTCGAGTCCTCTACGAGCATTCCATCGAACCTTAACAATTGGTATCTTGTTTTGCTTAAGTCTTTTAACCTCACGATCCATTATTTCGACGGGTTCTTCGATGAATTGAAGTTTTTCGTTGATTTGGATTTCATCTAACGGAATAGTGAGATCTTCTTTAGCAAAACATTTCTTCAAATTCGAGACGTGGAAAATGTTATGTACAGCCGCGAGTTGTTGAGGTAACTCAAGTCGGTAAGCTACTGGTCCGACACGATCAATAATCTTGAATGGTCCAATATACCTTGGATTTAATTTCCCTCGTTTACCAAATCGAACAACGCCTTTCCAAGGTGCAACTTTAAGCATGACCATCTCTTCAATTTCAAATTCTATATCTTTTCTTTTAATGTCAGCGTAGCTCTTTTGCCGACTTTGGGCGGTTTTCAACCGTTGTTGAATTTGGATGATCTTCTCGGTAGTTTCTTGTATAATCTCCGGACCCGTAATCTGTCTATCCCCCACTTCACTCCAACAAATCGGAGACCTGCACTTTCTACCATAAAGTGCTTCAAACGGCGCCATCTCAATGCTTGAATGGTAGCTGTTGTTGTAGGAAAATTCTGCTAATGGTAGATGTCGATCTCAACTGTTTCCGAAATCAATAACACATGCTCGTAGCATGTCTTCAAGCGTTTGTATCGTCCTTTCGCTTTGCCCATCAGTTTGTGGATGATAGGCAGTACTCATGTCTAGACGAGTTCCTAATGCTTGTTGTAATGTCTGCCAGAATCTTGAAATAAATCTGCCATCCCTATCAGAGATAATAGAGATTGGTATTCCATGTCTGGAGACGACTTCCTTCAAATACAGTCGTGCTAACTTCTCCATCTTGTCATCTTCTCTTATTGGCAGGAAGTGTGCTGATTTGGTGAGACGATCAACTATTACCCAAATAGTATCAAAACCACTTGCAGTCCTTGGCAATTTAGTGATGAAATCCATGGTAATGTTTTCCCATTTCCATTCTGGGATTTCGGGTTGTTGAAGTAGACCTGATGGTTTCTGATGCTCAGCTTTGACCTTAGAACACGTCAAACATTCTCTTACATATTTAGCAACATCGGCTTTCATACCCGGCCACCAAAAATGTTTCTTGAGATCCTTGTACATCTTCCCCGTTCCAGGATGTATTGAGTATCTGGTTTTATGAGCTTCTCTAAGTACCATTTCTCTCATATCTCCAAATTTTGGTACCCAAATCCTTTCAGCCCTATACCGGGTTCCGTCTTCCCGAATATTAAGATGCTTCTCCGATCCTTTGGGTATTTCATCCTTTAAATTTCCCTCTTTTAAAACTCCTTGTTGCGCCTCCTTTATTTGAGTAGTAAGGTTATTATGAATCATTATATTCATAGATTTTACTCGAATGGGTTCTCTGTCCTTCCTGCTCAAGGCATCGGCTACCACATTTGCCTTCCCCGGGTGGTAACGAATCTCAAAGTCGTAATCATTCAATAATTCAATCCACCTACGCTGCCTCATATTCAGTTGTTTCTGATTAAATATGTGTTGAAGACTTTTGTGGTCGGTATATATAATACTTTTGACCCCATATAAGTAGTGCCTCCAAGTCTTTAATGCAAAAACAACCGCGCCTAATTCCAAATCATGCGTCGTATAATTTTGTTCGTGAATCTTCAATTGTCTAGACGCATAAGCAATCACCTTCGTTCGTTGCATTAATACACAACCGAGACCTTGCTTTGATGCGTCACAATAAATCACAAAATCATCATTCCCTTCAGGCAATGACAATATAGGTGCCGTAGTTAGCTTTTTCTTCAATAACTGAAACGCTTTCTCTTGTTCATCATTCCATTCAAATTTCTTCCCTTTATGCGTTAATGCAGTCAAGGGTTTTGCTATTCTGGAAAAGTCTTGGATGAACCTTCTGTAGTAACCAGCTAGTCCTAAAAACTGGCGTATGTGTTTTGGAGTTTTTGGGGTTTCCCACTTTTCAACAGTTTCTATCTTTGCCGGATCCACCTTAATACCTTCTTTGTTCACTATGTGACCGAGGAATTGAACTTCTTCCAACCAAAATGCACACTTTGAAAACTTAGCGTACAATTCTTCCTTCCTCAATACTTCTAACACCTTTCTCAAATGTTCACCGTGTTCTTGATCATTCTTTGAGTAAATAAGTATGTCATCAATGAAAACAATGACAAACTTGTCAAGGTATGGTCCACACACTCGGTTCATAAGGTCCATGAACACAGCTGGTGCATTAGTTAAACCAAACGGCATGACCATAAACTCGTAATGACCGTAACGTGTTCTGAAAGCAGTCTTTGGAATATCATCTTCTTTCACCCGCATTTGATGATACCCGGAACGTAAGTCAATCTTTGAATAAACAGACGAGCCTTGTAGTTGATCAAATAAGTCGTCAATTCTCGGTAGTGGGTAGCGGTTCTTGATGGTAAGTTTGTTCAACTCTCGGTAGTCGATACACAATCTGAATGTACCATCTTTCTTCTTGACAAACAAAACAGGAGCTCCCCACGGTGATGTGCTTGGTCGAATGAAACCACGCTCTAAAAGTTCTTGTAATTGGCTTTGCAGTTCTTTCATCTCGCTGGGTGCGAGTCTGTAAGGAGCACGAGCTATTGGTGCAGCTCCTGGTACAAGATCTATTTGAAATTCAACGGATCGATGTGGGGGTAATCACGGTAATTCTTTCGGAAATACATCGGGAAATTCTTTTGCAATGGGAACATCATTGATGCTCTTTTCTTCAGTTTGTACTTTCTCGACGTGTGCTAGAATAGCATAGCAACCTTTTCTTATTAGTTTTTGTGCCTTCAAATTACTAATAAGATGTAGCTTCGTGTTGCCCTTTTCTCCGTACACCATTAAGGGTTTTCCTTTTTCTCGTATAATGCAAATTGCATTTTTGTAACAGACGATCTCTGCTTTCACTTCTTTCAACCAGTCCATACCGATTATCACATCAAAACTCCCTAACTCTACTGGTATCAAATCAATCTTAAATGTTTCACTAACCAGTTTAATTTCTCGATTCCGACATATATTATCTGCTGAAATTAATTTACCATTTGCTAATTCGAGTAAAAATTTACTATCCAAAGGCGTCAATGGACAACTTAATTTAGCACAAAAATCTCTACTCATATAGCTTCTATCTGCACCCGAATCAAATAAAACGTAAGCAGATTTATTGTCAATAAGAAACGTACCCGTAACAAGCTCCGGGTCTTCGTGTGCCTCTGCCGCATTAATATTGAAAACTCTTCCGCGGCCTTGTCCATTCGTGTTCTCCTGGTTCGGGCAATTTCTAATAATGTGGCCAGGTTTTCCACATTTATAACAAACTACATTGGCATAACTTGCTCCGACACTACTTGCTCCGCCATTACTCGTTCCGACACCATTTGTTCCTTTCGTTCTATTAACCCCTGGTCCGTAGACCTCACACTTCGCCGCGCTATGACCATTTCTTTTACACTTGTTGCAAAATTTGGTGCAGAACCCCGAGTGATTCTTTTCACACCTTTGGCATAGCTGCTTCTGATTGTTGTTGTTGTTGTTGCGGTTATTATTGTTGTTGGGATGATTGTTGTAGTTGCTGTTGTTGTTGTTGTTGTTGTTGTTGTTGTTGGGCCGTTTGTTGTAGTTGCGATTGATGTTGCGATTGTTGGGATAATTGTTGCGATTATTGTTGTAATTGCTGTTGTTGTTGTATTGGTGATTCTTATCACCGTTTTCCTCCCACTTTCTTTTGACTTGCTTCACATTGGCCTCTTCAGCAGTCTGTTCTTTAATTCTTTCTTCAATCTGGTTCACGAGTTTGTGAGCCATTCTACATGCCTGTTGTATGGAGGCGGGCTCGTGTGAACTTATATCTTCTTGGATTCTTTCCGGTAATCCTTTCACAAACACGTCAATCTTCTCTTCCTCATCTTCGAATGCTCCCGGACACAATAGGCACAATTCTGTGAATCGTCTTTCGTACGTGGTAATATCAAATCCTTAGGTTCGTAACCCTCTAAGTTCTGTCTTGAGCTTATTGACCTCGGTTCTGGGACGGTACTTCTCGTTCATCAAGTGCTTGAATGCTGACCACGGTAGTGCGTACGCATCGTCTTGTCCCACTTGCTCTAGATAGGTATTCCACCATGTTAACGCAGAACCTGTGAAGGTATGCGTAGCGTACTTCACTTTGTCCTCTTCAGTACACTTACTTATGGCAAACACCGATTCGACCTTCTCGGTCCACCGTTTCAATCCGATCGGTCCTTCGGTTCCATCAAATTCCAAAGGTTTGCAGGCAGTGAATTCTTTGTAGGTGCATCCTACACGATTTCCTGTACTGCTAGATCCAAGGTTATTGTTGGTATGTAGCGCAGCCTGTACTGCGGCTATGTTTGAAGCTAGAAAAGTACGGAATTCCTCTTCATTCATATTCACGGTGTGTCGAGTAGTCGGTGCCATTTCCTTCAAAATAGTCAAATGGAACAAGTTAATTATACATAATATTAAGAGTAGTTAATAGTATTTCGTAGCATAATATGAACTCATTTATAAAAGCTTTTTCTTCATATTAGCGTTTTATAAGTTTAAATTTGGGTAGTACCTACCCGTTAAGTTCATACTTAGTAGCTAATATACAATTCAACTACTACAATTCTATATGAAAAACTGATTATAATAATATTTCGCGTTCAAACTTTTACATAATATTTTACAAACATACAATACCGCTTATTTTACATATAGCATGAAATATAGCACACAATAAATTTGATACAAGATGGTTGTTAAGATAATTCTAGCTAGTACACAAGTCGTTCAGCAAAAGCAATAAAGACACGTAATTCATACATCCAGAAACAAGTCATGCATTCCGGTTTTACTAGGATTACTTCCCATCCTTGGTCTTGTGGAACATAACCGTTATGGCCATTGATAAGACAGCGTGTTGTACCGTCGTCAAAGGGACGAGGGTTACGTAATGTCCAACAGTCCCGTAACAATCTAAAAACCTCATTTCTTACCCCAATTACCGACTCCGTCACTTGTGGGAACGTTTTGTTTAATAGTTGTAGCCCAATGTTCTTGTTCTCACTTTGGTGAGAAGCGAACATTACTAATCCGTAAGCATAACATGCTTCTTTATGTTGCATGTTAGCTGCTTTTTCTAAATCACGAAGTCCAATATTCGGATATTTTGAGTCAAAATAATTTCTTAACCCATTGCGTAAAATAGCATTTGGGTTCCCCGCAATATATGCGTCAAAGTAAACACATCGTAACTTATGGATTTCCCAATGTGATATCCCCCATCTTTCGAACGAAAGCCTTTTATAAACCAAGGCATTCTTGGAACTTTCTTCGAATGTCTTACAAACTGATCTCGCCTTAAATAGTTGTGCCGCAGAATTCTGACCGACTCTAGACAAGATTTCATCAATCATGTCTCCGGGTAGGTCTCTTAAAATATTGGGTTGTCTATCCATTTTGTGTTTTTATACTGTAAAATAGACAAGAGTTAGATTCATAACAAAAATACTTATTAATACAAGAAATTTTTACATATATCATAAAGCATAAGCACACTATATTAGATATATTACACCACACGAATACAACTATCTTATTCCAACTCGCTCGTTTCTTCTTGTTCGGTTTTGGTTCGTTTTGCCAAGTTTCTAGGGATATATGATGTTCCCCTAATACGAGCCGTCGTTGTCCACATTGGTTTAGAAAAACCTGGTGGTTTAGAGGTTCCCGGGTCATTGTTACAACTTAAGGACTTCGGGGGTTGACGATACATATAAAGTTCATCGGGGTTGGAATTAGATTTCTCTATTTTTATGCCCTTTCCCTTATTATTTTCTTTTGCCTTTTTAAATTCATTTGGGGTAATTTCTATAACATCATCGGAATTCTCGTCGGAATCCGATTCATCGGAGAATTGGTAATCCTCCCAATATTTTGCTTCCTTGGCGGAAACACCATTGACCATAATTAACTTTGGTCGGTTGGTTGAGGATTCTCTTTTACTTAACCGTTTTATTATTTCCCCCATCGGTTCTATTTCTTCTTCCAGTTCCGATTCTTCTTCCGGTTCCGACTCTTCTTCCGGTTCCGACTCTTCTTCCGGTTCCTCTTCGGGAACTTGTGAATCAGTCCACGAATCATTCCAATTTACATTTGACTCTTCATTATTATTAGGTGAGTCAATGGGACTTGTTCTAGAGGTAGACATCTATCACATAATATCAAACACGTTAAGAGATTAATATATCACATAATATTCATATGTTAAAAATATATAGTTTCCAACAAAAATGTTAAGCAATCATTTTTAAAGAAAACACGGTCGAAGTCTAGACTCACTAATGCATCCTAACAAACTCGATAAGACACACTAATGCAAAATTCTGGTTCTCTAAGACCAACGCTCTGATACCAACTGAAATGTCCCGTTCTTATTGATTAAAAACGTTCCATATTAATTGATTTCGTTGCGAGGTTTTTACCTCTATATGAGACGTTTTTCAAAGACTGCATTCATTTTAAAACAAACCATAACCTTTATTTCATAGATAAAGGTTTTAAAAAGCTTTACGTAGATTATCAAATAATGATAATCTAAAATATCCTGTTTACACACGACCATTACATAATGGTTTACAATACAAATATGTTACAACAAAATAAGTTTCTTGAAAGCAGTTTTTACACAATATCATACAAGCATGGACTCCAAATCTCGTCCTTATTTAAGTATGCGACAGCGGAAGCTCTTAATAATCACCTGAGAATAAACATGCTTAAAACGTCAACAAAAATGTTGGTGAGTTATAGGTTTAACCTATATATATCAAATCATAATAATAGACCACAAGATTTCATATTTCAATACACATCCCATACATAGAGATAAAAATCATTCATATGGTGAACACCTGGTAACCGACATTAACAAGATGCATATATAAGAATATCCCCATCATTCCGGGACACCCTTCGGATATGATATAAATTTTGAAGTACTAAAGCATCCGGTACTTTGGATGGGGTTTGTTAGACCCAATAGATCTATCTTTAGGATTCGCGTCAATTAGGGTGTCTGTTCCCTAATTCTTAGATTACCAGACTTAATAAAAAGGGGCATATTCGATTTCGATAATTCAACCATAGAATGTAGTTTCACGTACTTGTGTCTATTTTGTAAATCATTTATAAAACCTGCATGTATTCTCATCCTAAAAATATTAGATTTTAAAAGTGGGACTATAACTCACTTTCACAGATTTTTACTTCGTCGGGAAGTAAGACTTGGCCACTGGTTGATTCACGAACCTATAACAATATATACATATATATCAAAGTATGTTCAAAATATATTTACAACACTTTTAATATATTTTGATGTTTTAAGTTTATTAAGTCATCTGTCCTCGTTAGTAACCTACAACTAGTTGTCCACAGTTAGATGTACAGAAATAAATCGATAAATATTATCTTGAATCAATCCACGACCCAGTGTATACGTATCTCAGTATTGATCACAACTCAAACTATAAATATTTTGGAATCAACCTCAACCCTGTATAGCTAACTCCAACATTCACATATAGAGTGTCTATGGTTGTTTCGAAATATATATAGATGTGTCGACATGATAGGTTGAAACATTGTATACGTGTCTATGGTATCTCAAGATTACATAATATACAATACAAGTTGATTAAGTTATGGTTGGAATAGATTTGTTACCAATTTTCACGTAGCTAAAATGAGAAAAATTATCCAATCTTGTTTTACCCATAACTTCTTCATTTTAAATCCGTTTTGAGTGAATCAAATTGCTATGGTTTCATATTGAACTCTATTTTATGAATCTAAACAGAAAAAGTATAGGTTTATAGTCAGAAAAATAAGTTACAAGTCATTTTTGTAAAGGTAGTCATTTCAGTCGAAAGAACGACGTCTAGATGACCATTTTAGAAAACATACTTCCACTTTGAGTTTAACCATAATTTTTGGATATAGTTTCATGTTCATAATAAAAATCATTTTCTCAGAATAACAACTTTTAAATCAAAGTTTATCATAGTTTTTAATTAACTAACCCAAAACAGCCCGCGGTGTTACTACGACGGCGTAAATCCGGTTTTACGGTATTTTTCGTGTTTCCAGGTTTTAAATCATTAAGTTAGCATATCATATAGATATAGAACATGTGTTTAGTTGATTTTAAAATTCAAGTTAGAAGGATTAACTTTTGTTTGCGAACAAGTTTAGAATTAACTAAACTATGTTCTAGTGATTACAAATTTAAACCTTCGAATAAGATAGCTTTATATGTATGAATCGAATGATGTTATGAACATCATTACTACCTTAAGTTCCTTGGATAAACCTACTGGAAAAGAGAAAAATGGATCTAGCTTCAACGGATCCTTGGATGGCTCGAAGTTCTTGAAGCAGAATCATGACACGAAAACAAATTCAAGTAAGATCATCACTTGAAATAAGATTGTTATAGTTATAGAAATTGAACCAAAGTTTGAATATGATTATTACCTTGTATTAGAATGATAACCTACTGTAAGAAACAAAGATTTCTTGAGGTTGGATGATCACCTTACAAGATTGGAAGTGAGCTAGCAAACTTGAAAGTATTCTTGATTTTATGTAACTAGAACTTGTAGAATATATGAAGAACACTTAGAACTTGAAGATAGAACTTGAGAGAGATCAATTAGATGAAGAAAATTGAAGAATGAAAGTGTTTGTAGGTGTTTTTGGTCGTTGGTGTATGGATTAGATATAAAGGATATGTAATTTTGTTTTCATGTAAATAAGTCATGAATGATTACTCATATTTTTGTAATTTTATGAGATATTTCATGCTAGTTGCCAAATGATGGTTCCCACATGTGTTAGGTGACTCACATGGGCTGCTAAGAGCTGATCATTGGAGTGTATATACCAATAGTACATACATCTAAAAGCTGTGTATTGTACGAGTACGAATACGGGTGCATACGAGTAGAATTGTTGATGAAACTGAACGAGGATGTAATTGTAAGCATTTTTGTTAAGTAGAAGTATTTTGATAAGTGTATTGAAGTCTTTCAAAAGTGTATAAATACATATTAAAACACTACATGTATATACATTTTAACTGAGTCGTTAAGTCATCGGTAGTCATTACATGTAAGTGTTGTTTTGAAACCTTTAGGTTAACGATCTTGTTAAATGTTGTTAACCCAATGTTTATAACATCAAATGAGATTTTAAATTATTATATTATCATGATATTATCATGTATGAATATCTCTTAATATGATATATATACATTAAATGTCTTTACAACGATAATCGTTACATATATGTCTCGTTTAAAATTCATTAAGTTAGTAGTCTTGTTTTTACATATGTAGTTCATTGTTTATATACTTAATGATATGTTTACTTATCATAGTATCATGTTAACTATATATATATATCCATATATATGTCATCATATAGTTTTTACAAGTTTTAACGTTCGTGAATCACCGGTCAACTTGGGTGGTCAATTGTCTATATGAAACATATTTCAATTAATCAAGTCTTAACAAGTTTGATTGCTTAACATGTTGGAAACATTTAATCATGTAAATATCAATCTCAATTAATATATATAAACATGGAAAACTTCGGGTCACTACAGACCTGACGCAAAACCCGTCTTTATTCTTTGTGACTTCAGGTTGGTCGTAATGTTTTACTCTAAGAATGGAGGTGGGACGATGTCCATTGACATCTCCAATACGGTAACAACATTAATAACTACTTCGGTGCTAGAATCCTCCATTTCTTTCTTCTTATCCGGGCTTTCCATTTCTATTTCTTCATCCACCTCCTCGTCACTCTGGTCTGGAGATTCAAGTATAATTGGTTCAGATAGTTCTTCTAGAAGAAATCCTTTCCAGTCATTAAAAGATCAAATAAGGTGGGAGTGAAGATTCGGTTGGTGTGGAGTGGTTATTCTTCTTGTCTTTTACTTCTATCTTCTTCTCTTCATATTCGGAATAGAATGTGACTTTCCTAGTGGAGATGGTATTTATTTCGTCGTTCGCATCAGAAGGATATACAAACTCATCGATCATGAAAGTGACCTCTTCTTCACGAGCTCCTAAGGTAATAGTCCGTGAATAAACGTCAACGACCGCTTTGGCTGTATTCATGAAAGGCCTTCCTAAGATGATAGGGATTTTCACATCTTCTTTAAAATCCATAACCACAAAGTCGGTCAGAAAAAGGAATTTTTCGACCTTAACCATGACGTTCTCAGCTATTTCCTTAGGATATCTAGTGGATTAGTCACCTTGCTGGATGCTCATTTTAGTAGGGTTAAGGTTACCAATTTTGAGTCTCTGGAACAGTGAGTAGGGCATGAGATTGATGCTGGCACCAAGGTCAACGAGAGTATAGATAGTACCAGATTGGTAGATAGAACAAGGAAAGGTAAATCATCTGGTTTCCCCTAGTTTTTCAGGAAGAGTATTTAAGAGAATTGCTGAACAATCCGCGTTCAGCTGGACTCTGGGTACTTCAGGTACCTTATCCGTGGTTGATAGAAGTTTCCTAATATACTTCTTACTATGAGTATTTTTAGACACGGTGTCTAATAATTTACCATCATGCTTGAAAGATTTCATCTTATTATGTCTTTGCTTGAGGCAGCCCCGGAAAGGAATGGGTGTTTTCCCATCTGGTTTAGGTGAAGACTCAATTACCACTACCGAACGGGTATTGGTTAGTTTCTTCTCCTTAGAAGAAACTGAAGGTTGGCTATGTGCCACCTTTGACTCACTTTTAGGACAACCTAGGGAATCGAGACATTGATCTAGCTAGCTTATTTGATTTTCAAGACTACTCAAGTGATTAGTCATGACTAAGTTTGGGCCGTCTTGTCTTGCTGTGATCATGTTGATGATTCACAATAGGATATCGTCTGGACTGGTCTCTGATGGGGTAGTGGGTTTTGGTAGGTTGGTTGTGCAGATGAGCTAGCATCTTATTAGAGTAGACAACAGAGTCCTCACATTCAGCCTCGTATAACTTATGTTGGTCAGTACAATTCTGGCATAATTGCACTTGAGACACATGTTGCGGGATTTTCTTTAGCTCTCAGACTTCTTTTGTGAGGTTTATATTTGGCCCGAGAGAAATTTTATGGTTTTATTTTCGATAGGATCGAAGCCGAAAAGCGGGTGTTACTAATGAAATGTGCTCTTCCGTGTTCCAATCGTGATGGTGCATAGTCATCTCCTCGATCAATCTCCAGGCCTCATCAACAATGAAGTTCATGAAGTTACCTTGAGAAACAACATCAAGAGTAGACTTGTTGTTATGATTCAGACCTTCGTAGAAGGTTAAAATTTGAACAGAGCTCTCAAGACGGTGGTTCGGGCATATTCGAAGCAAATGTTTGAATCTTTCCCATGCAGTGTAGAGTGATTCATCGTAGGCTTGTGGAAAGTTTACGATATCATTCCTAAGTCTGATTTGTTTTGATGGGTGAAAGTACTTGATTAAGAAAGTTGTTGCCATTTCCTCACATGAGGTGATAGAGTTGGGTTCTAACCTCTCGAACCAGGTTTTTGCATGAAGAGTTAAGGAATAGGGGAACAGATACAGACGAACTATATCTTGTTCAACACCATTTTACTCATATGAGTTGGATAAGGAGTGGAATCTATCTAAGTGAGAGTTGGGATCGTCATTTTGTAAGCCATGGAATAGATAATGGTTCTGAATGAGTTGTATGATGCTATGCTTAAGCACAAAAGATGCTCCGTTAAACTATGGATAGAATATCGGTCCTACTCGTCCTTCTAACGAGGGTTTGGTGATGTCAGTGAGAGTGATGCGTGCGTCCATCATCGAACTATCGGCAGGTAAGTGTGGATCTCGTCGGATGGGTACAATGTATGATATCGGATAGAAGAAAGGATGTGTCGAAAGAATTCTTAGCGGTCAAAGTAGTTTAAACCATCCTAAAGGTTCACTAATAAGGAAGTCCTTTTTAACCTTTTTAATTAATCTAAATTAAGCTAATTTTATCTAACCTAACTATAGTAAACTAGTAACTTTTGACAAAGCTAGTCTTAGTCAAAAGGGTCTCTTAAAAACTAACTAATCTAAATAGGCTCCATATCGTACTACCGCTCCCCGGTAGTAGGTCCAAAAATTAACTACTACCAATGATATGCTCGAATCGGACGATTTATTTATGCGGTGTCGTTAAGTCGTAAAACGTCAATTCAGGATATCAACAGAAGAAGCTGATTGTTTAATTTATATATGTTAGGCCTAAATCTATTATTCCTTCCTATGGGTTAGCAAGGGCAAATATGACCTAGGTCGTTCCTTGAGCAGTCAAATTTGAAACAGAGCTTATTCAGATAATTTAGTAATTAAGATTGGGTTCGTACACAATTTAGTATCCAATACTAGTGGCCAGGTACACCTTGTGTGGAGAGGCATGATCCTTTTGGTCCCAATAAACTGGCTACTGTTCGGAAAATCCAACAACCAAGTCCAACCGGTTAATTCTAGACACCACTTTATCCGGAATATCAAATTATGTAAAGACAATAGTTGGGTTGATTTGATTTATAATTGTATTTAAAATATTAAAGCAATATAATTAAAATAAGCTAGCTAGCATGCAACAACTAAGGACAGAGAAGATGTGGTTCACCATGATTTAAGGTAACGTAGTGTCGGGATGATTGCGAGAGACTCATTGGATATATATACCTTGGTGTAAATACTAGATTCCCTACTAATTGATTTCTCGATTAGCATGTCATGAAGAACTAGGCTATCATGATTCTGATCGGATGGACTATGCTCAACTCCCGACTAAGTGAGTGGTTATGATTGTGTTACGAATTCCTTTCTGTCAATGGTTTGATAAAATCTAAGGGTTTGTAGAGAAATTAGAACATCTGATAGTTCTCAGTCATCCTTAAAGATTTGTAAGCTTAGTGTGTATTTAAATTCCCATTTATGATTTAAACCAGCCGTTACTTAAATCTACCCAATAAATCCCTTAGTTATCCACCATGTACTACACTTATAGTGGTTCAATAGCTTATAACCTTGGCAATGCTCAAGTGTTCCTATAGTGCATCAACACTGTACTCTACTGTTGCAACACTATTTCCTCGAGTCTTATACTCTTGACCAATGTCTTGATCTGGTCATATAGTAATTCCCTATGTACTTTATGGTATTTCCGATGGGTTCTAACCTTAACCAATGTATAAACACAGATAATTAATTACATTATAATTGTTGACTTTATAAAAGGTTTTAATCACGTTTATTGGTGGAAGGACGATAATAACGAGGTTTAATATCATATATAGAAAGTGAGTACGACACGATAATCATCCCTAACTAACAATATTAAGTCATGGCAAACAATCAAGTAATTACTCACACATCATGGCAACAGACATTTCTAATATTAATAATCATAAACATTGAACAAGAATATTATAATAAATTAATAAAAGAAAGGATAGATATTACCGATAAATGTCGGCAGAATAACACTTATATTTCTTCATAATATCCATAGCATTACAATGCTTGATAGCTTTTACTACTAACTACATACTAATCTCCTATTGATCACTAGAGAGCGACAATATAGAGATAATTATTTTCCTAATCTCTGTACTTTTCACTCTCTAGAATCTAGAGAGAGAAAGTAGAGAAAACTAATCTCCTACTGATCACTAGAGAGCGACAATAAAGAGATATTTAGAGAGAAGTGAAGAAGGTGTGTTGAAATGATGGGATGAAGCCCCCATTTATAGAAAATGCTTGGTGTCAAAGTTGTAAATAAGTTGCTGAAAAAACCCATGGCAAGTGATACGGCAGGTAGGATTTTTTGCTGAAAAATGGCTGGCAAACTGCTGGCAAGCCGTTTCAGCAGGCCGTTTTTCAAGGCCATTTGCCAGGGCAAGTCGTTTTTGATGCCCGTATGCTGGCAGGCCGTTTTCCCTTATGGCAGGCTGTATGGAAACCCGTTTGGCAAGCTGTTTGCTGGATCGTAACTTGTCTTTCACCGTTTTCGCTCTAAAATCTCCGTTTTAGCTCCGTTTCTAAATGATTCTTGCGCCCACACGTTCGTAATTAAATATCCTACAACATGAGATTAAGTAAATAAACTTTTCCAAAAATTATAAAATAAGTCATTTGAACGCGAGTTAATCTTCTTAGCCAATTTTGCTTGTTTTTGAAATGTCCCGTTCATATTGATTATAAACGTTCCATATTAATTGATTTCGTCGCGAGGTTTTGACCTCTATATGAGACGCTTTTCAGAGACTGCATTCATTTTTAAAACAACCATAACCTTTATTTTATCGATAAAGGTTTAAAAAAGCATTACGTAGATTATCAAATAATGATAATATAAAATATATCATTTACACACGACCATTACATAATGGTTTACAATAAGAATATATTACATCAAAATAAGTTTCTTGAATGCAGTTTTTACACAATATCATATAAGCATGGACTCCAAATCTTGTCCTTATTTTAGTATGCAACAGCGGAAGCTCATAATAATCACCTGAGAATAAACATGCTTAAAACGTCAACAAAAATGTTGGTGAGTTATAGGTTTAACCTATATATTATCAAATCATAATAATAGACCACAAGATTTCATTATTATAACACATCTCATATCAGGCATTTCGCAAACTGCATAGAGACAAAAATCATTCATATGGTGAACGCCTGGTAACCGACATTAACAAGATGCATATAGAATATTGCCATCATTTCGGGACACCCATCGGACATGATAAACTCGAAGTACTAAATCATTCCAAATTCCAGAATGGGGGTTGTTAGTTCCCATAGATCTACCTTTAGGATTCGCGTCAATTAGGGGCCAGTTCCCTAATTCTTAGGCTACCAAGCTAAAAGGGGCATATTCGGTTTAATAATTCAACCATAGAATGTAGTTTCGATTATTTGTGTCTATTTTGTAAAACATTTATAATATTGCATGTATTCTCATCTCAAAAATATTAGATTTTAAAAGTGGGACTATAACTCATTTTCACAGATTTTTACTTCGTCGGGAAGTAAGACTTGGCCACTGGTCGATTCACGAACCTATAACAAATATGTACATATATATCAAAGTATGTTCAAAATATATTTACAACATTTTTATTATTACGTTTTAATGATTTGAGTTTGTTAAGTCAGCAGTCCTCATTAGTAACCAACAACTAGTTGTCCACAGTTAGATGTACAGAATTAAAGCAATATATATTATCTCGAATCAATCCACGACCCAGTGTCTACAAGTCTCAGACTCGATCACAACTCAAAGTATATATATTATTTTGAAATCAACCTCAACCCTGTATAGCTATCTCAAACATTACTGCATATAGAGTGTCTATGGTTGTTCCGAAATATATATATAGATGGGTCGATATGATATGTCAAAACATTGTATACGTATCTATGGTATCCCAAGATTTCATAATATGTATAATACAATATAAATTAGTTAGGATATGTTTAGTCTAGATTTGTTACAAAATTTTCGTAGCTAAAACTAGCAAATTTATCCAATTTTGTTTTACCCGTCATTTCTTGGTTTCAAATCCGTTTTGAGTGATTCAAGTTGCTATGGTTTCATATTGAACTTAAGTTTATGAATCTAAATAGAAAAAGTATAAGTTTATAGTTAGAAATACAGGTTACAAGTCAATATTATAAGAGGTAGTCATTTTAGTCGAAAGAACGACGTCTTGATGACCATTTTGAAAAACATACTTCCACTTTGAGTTTAACCATGTTTTTTGGATATAGTTTCATGTTCATAAGAAAAATCATTTTCCCAGAAGAATAACTTTTAAATCAAAGTTTATCATTGTTTTTAATTATCTAACCCAAAACAGCCCGCGGTGTTACTTCGACGGCGTATGTCCGGTTTTACAGTGTTCTTCGTGTTTCCAGGTTTTAAATCATTAAGTTAACATATCATATAGATATAGAACATGTGTTTAGTTGATTTTAAAAGTCAAGTTAGAGGGATTATGTTATGACCCGAAAATTTCGGTCAAATTTAAACTCTGATAACTCCGACAAGATAAGCAAATTGATGTGTTGCATTAAAATGGTTTTTTCATACATTTAATTAACCATTGGACTTTACCCTACGATTCACAAACAACCTATAATTTAAAACTCGAACCCGTCATGATTTATATATGATTTTACTTTCTTAAATGAAGACGTTTTATGATATAATAATTTCTATTATTATAACCTCTTAATAAAATGACTTTGAATATAATTAGTTCTAGAAAACTAAATTTTGTAATATTTATATATGAAATGATAAAAATTTACTATTAAACGATGCTATTTCAAATTAAAATTTTTACATATTAAGTCGTTTTATTTTTACGATATAATTTTTGTAATTTTTTTTAAGAAATAAAGTTAAATTAAAAATGTACAGTTTGTAAAGCACAACGTACAACAACGTGTAGCTTAAATAGTTGAATCGAAATTAATTCATATACTCTTTATATGAATAGTAAATGAAACGAAATTATTAATTTACTATTTACATGAAAGTGACATGATAGAAATTATTAATTATAAGTTACATAATATACCCCTGAAGTATTTAATAAATACGACTTTTTAAAAAATTTACGATTCAAATTTGATTCTAAATTTATTATTATATTATTATATTTTATTTCAATATTATTTTATTATTATATTTATTATATTATTATATTAAAATTAATATTATATTATATATCTTTGTCCAGTCAAAAACTAAGAAAACACATATTATGCTTATAAACTTTATAAATGAACCTTTTTACAACTAATTTTATAAAGCTTAAAACCAAAAGAGATATATATGTATTCAAATATAAAAAGTGGAATTTTACTCATACTTTTACCCGTCAATTATTAGCAACAAGAGTACGAAATACCGGTCCGTGAAAACTGTCGGCAGATATTATTGAATTCTAATTCACACGTTTTTAGTTTTTGATTTTTTTATTATTATTATTATTGAATTATTGATTATTATTATTATATTATTATATTTTATTTCAATATTATTATATTAATATATTTATTATATTATATTATTATATTATTCTATATATATGAATGATTCAATCAAGAGATTTAAAAATCTCACACACACATAAACATATTCATATACATATACTCTGTAGTAATATTATTATTAAGATTATATTTCTTAATATTATTATTAATCTTATTGTTATTATTATTAGATTATTATTTTTATGATACAAAGATAATAATATACATAAAATACTTCAACGGGGGTTACGTTCGGGTGATTTCAAAACAAGTTTTTCAAATGGTTTAAAGCTAACGAATTCATAGGTATTAAATAAGGATGTTTTGGGTATTGATCGGGGGTATTGTTCGTGAATTAAATGCCAACCTTGCATTTGTTCAATGCTGTCATATGTATTTTTACTACGAAATACAGTATTGTGAGTTTTCATAGCTCCCTTTTAAATGCTTTTGCATTATATATTTTTTGGGCTGAGAATACATGCGTATTTTATAACTGTTTTATGAAATAGGCACAATTACTAAAACTAATTCTACGTGAGTTTCAACCAGAAATATCCCCTTAGCTTGGTAACTATAACTACTGGTGTATGGGTGGTAGGCGCGAATCCTAAAGATAGATCTATTGGGTCTGACAAACCCCATCCTGACTATGGGATGCTTTAGTACTTCGAGGTCATTTAAACGCACCTGATCTGGTGTACTTTAGAGGGTAAAACATGAACGTTAAGGCTTGTTACCGGGTGCCTACAACTTATAGAATTCTTTTTATACACTTGCGAGTGTATGGTTATTTATGAAACTGAAATCTTGTGGTCTATTAAAACTATTGAAACTCATCGTTTATGATAAAACTATGAACTCACCAACCTTTTTGGTTGACACTTTAAAGCATGTTTATTCTCAAGTATTAAAGAAGCTTCCGCTGTTTAACTGCTATGTGCATGGAGTCTTACGTGGCATATTTTTCAAGAAAACTTTGCATTCAGACATTAATATGTATTATATTTTGACTGTTTAGTCAACTGATGTATTATTATGAACTATCATTTATTGAGATTGTCTATATATAGAAATCACCACAGGTCGAAAACATTTACGTACATACTTTAAAAATATATACAGATTTTAAAACTTTCTTATATAGAAAGCGCGTCTTTTGAAATGAATGCAATGTTTGTAAAACGTATCAAATAGAGAGCAAACCTCGCAATGGGACCGATGAATGATGTGCTGTGTCAATAGGGATTTTAGCAGGCCATCACAGTTGACATCAGAGCGTTGGTCTTAGCGAACGAGAATTTGCATTAGTGTGTCTAACCAGTAGTTTTTTGGATGCATTAGTGAGTCTAGACTTCGACCATATCTGCATATTATAAATTTTGCTTATCATTTCTTGTCGAAAATTACATGCTTATCGTTCTTAAGTCTAGACGCGTTTTCCTGCATTTATTGCATAAATAGTGTATAGACGAATTCCTATCTTATCATATCTGTTACTGTGAACTTTTCCTGACATTTTCCAAAGATTCCTCCGTAATTTATGGGATTTTGGTATTATATATACATATGTAAATTATGTATTGAAGAATACCAAATCTAAGTCATATAATCTATTTCATACCAAAAATTCTTTCCCTGATTATACAAGATAGATCCCTCATCTAGTTCAAATTCCTCGGATTCCGACAGCTATTTCGATATGGAATTCGACCTGAGCTCCGAAAGCAGCGCAACCGGAATGGATCAACCAATTAGCCATCATCTATTCCGGATGAATTGAGGATGGGTTCGTAATCTACTTAACCATTGGAGACAAGAAGAAGGTGATTCCTTCCATCCACCACATTCACCTCTTGGCGAAGAACCTTAAGCACTTACCGGCGAACCTGTTCGAAACACCCTTTTCTCTCTCATTTCTAGAGTATCTCGTCACGATTATATACTATCCAAAATTCTGAATCTTATTCATCCGCTCGTCCGAACCGACAATCATCCCGTTGTAATAGAAGAAGTCAACGAGCTTCGCGCTCGCGTGACAGCTTTGGAGAATATGGTGCAAGGATTACAAGCACCATCAACAACACCAGTACCGCTAACAACATCCACATCGGAAGCCTCAATACTACAAACACCAGCAACATCACCGATATCAACAGTACCATCATCAATATCAACAGTATCATTACCACCACTAACAACCACATCCGCATCCCACACCTCAATATCACATTAAAATACGTACTTCGAGCATCAACATCATACGCGCCATAGGTACCAAGGAGTACCAACAACAACAAACGATGAAGTATCGATTCATCACTTCATTGAAGAAATATTCTGCAGAGAATATGTAATTTCAAAAAAACTTTAGAGATTACTTATTCTAGTTCTAACCATAAACTAGAAGAATAGATGGATAGAGATGATAGAGGAAACCCTGATAAGAATGGTGTGTGATCTACAAGCTAGACTGGTTATACAAGATCCACCAAAAGTACCACCAGCATCACCATTAGTATCACCAACACCAGTAACAACTGTAGCACCACAAGCTCCACCAACTCCATAACCACTGACGATATCGACACCACAATCACCGAGGAGTATATTGGAATAACGAGTTATGAAGTATTAACTCATTATTTCCAAAGAATTTATATGTTATATAAATGAATTTTGGAAACCATAATATATCTTTTCGTACTAAGCTATTAAGTATGAATTGAAAAAGGGTAGATACTACTCGGTTAATTCATATTACTAATATGCTATGATGTACATCCTTCGTTAACTACAATCTCTGTTTCAAACCAATGAATTCCGTTTCATAATAAACCAAATGTATTATTCAACTACAGGTTTGATTTTACACTCCCATTTTCGATATACTTGAAATTTTCCAGAAAACATCATTCGTACTTTGCGGAATTCACAAGTATTTCATGAGCATCAACATCCTTCACCAAGGAATATCAATAAGAATAAATAATGATGTATTAATTACATTAGTGAAATACTCCGCAAAGATTATGTAATCTCTAAATTTTTAGGGATTATTCATTTCTAGTTCCAACCGTAAACCAAATGAGATTAATATAATATTAACTCATTAAATCCATTTTACATCTGAAGAAAATATACATACATATATTTTCATAAAGACTGCAATAAAAATTCTTTTGTACAAAATATTACTTGTGAAATTTTATTTTAACGGGTAGGTAATATCCGAGAAATACTTAATTCACACTAATATGTTACGCTGTACGTTTTCAAAGATGTTTCGACAATCGTTAATTATACTCTCTCCTTTCATAGCAATATACATCATTTCACAAAAATCAAGACAACCATTTTCCATGCCAATTCAATTACATATTTTGATTTTGACAAATCAAAATCTAAGTCAAGATTTAAGAAGTGTCAACAATCTTAAATTCCTACATCCTTTGAAACCATACTTTGAATTCAAAATGTTATTCATAAAACCGAGGAGAATACTATTCGTATCTTTCATAATTCGTGATTATTTCACCTCCACCATCATATACTAACGGATACAACCTGTGTTCAAACACTCCAATTCAAAATTCTTGAAAGCACCCCAGTTTACAAATCAATTCTTGGATATTTGAAAAGCTGATGAAGCAACAAAAACTGTAAATGACCTTAACAGTCAAAAGTTTGATGATAAAGAATAGCGTGTTGAAAAATCTCAGAAAATGAGAAAATTTGGTACTGAAAAACGGATAGAGCAAACCATGAAGGAGGCTGTGGACAAATCACAAAGACTAAATCTACCTTCAAAGAATCCAAATGATTCAGTGTCTGCTGAAATCTTTAGCGAATCCCTTGCTCCTTACATATTCTAAATTCTTGTGGATTTTTTTTTCTTCATCATCCTTCGATCTTAGATATTCTAAGATATCATCATATCTTCCATTATAAATATCCTCAATATTTTTGAAAAATACCTCCATAACTATTCTTGTCCGAAATTAGTTATCTCTTCTCGCTATCTGTAATAAATCATAAAGGAAATTATTTTAGTTCCTAAATTTCGGTAACATTCGAATTTAAAATTCTTGATATTTGGAGTAGTGTTGGAATGAAAGCATGAGTTAGTGTAATATAATGATGCCCAATCAACGGGATTATATTATAGTAAGTCATGCGAAAGTTCTAATGGCACATGACGAAGGTAGTACTTGATCAACATTACCCTCACCATGTACCATGTTACGCGACTCTTTTATTTTACTTAACATCTGAACATACCAAGAATGTATTTTCTTGATAGTTCTATACTTTCCGTGATTCCAGTAGTTTGCTAATATAATTGTGCCATTACATTTTTCTTTCTGCTTATAACACTAGTTATGCTCATTTGAAATCCTATCTATCGTATTTCCGGAGAAATCTTTATCATTTCATTTGTATTTCTCAATAGTGAAAAATTATCAATTTATTGAACTTGTGCTTATCATAAAATGGAACCCGACCTATTTTGGGTACTTGAAATACTCCATTCATTGATCTTATCATTTTATTTGATAATGATTATACTAACAATCAAATTCATTTAAAGAATTCAAGTTATATCATATATCGTGATACGAAAATATCCTCTTTTTCGTTATCAACTTTCATTAGCCAAATTTCGGGACGAAATTTCTTTTAACGGGTAGGTACTTTCATGACCCGGAAATTTCGGTCAAATTTAAACTCTGATAACTCCGACAAGATAAGCAAATTGATGTGTTGCATTAAAATATTTTTTTCATACATTTAATTAACCATTGGACTTTACCCTACGATTCACGAACAACCTATAATTTAAAACTTGAACCCGTCATGATTTATATATGATTTTACTTTCTTAAATGAAGACGTTTTATGATATAATAATTTCTATTATTATAACCTCTTAATAAAATGATTTTGAATATAATTAGTTCTAGAAAACTAAATTTTACAATATTTATATATGAAATGATAAAAATTTACTATTAAACGATGCTATTTCAAATTAAAATTTTTACGTATTAAGTTGTTTTATTTTTACGATACAATTTTTGTAATTTTTTTTAAGAAACAAAGTTAAATTAAAAATGCACAATTTGTAAAGCACAACGTACAACAATGTGTAGCTTAAATAGTTGAATCGAAATTAATTCATAAACTATTCATATGAATAGTAACTGAAACGAAATTAATTAATTTACTATTCACATGAAACCGACATGATAGAAATTATTAATTATAAGTTACATAATATACCCCTGAAGTATTTAATAAATATGACTTTTTAAAAAATTTACGATTCAAATTTGATTCTAAATTTATTATTATATTATTATATTTTATTTCAATATTATTATATTATTATATTTATTATATTATTATATTAAAATTAATATTATATAATATATATCTTTGTCCAGTCAAAAATTAGGAAAACACATATAATGCTTATAAACTTTATAAACGAACCTTTTTACAACTAATTTTATAAAGCTTAAGACCAAAACAGATATATATGTATTCAAATATAAAAAGTGGAATTTTACTCATACTTTTACCCGTTAATTATTAGCAACAAGAGTACGAAATACCGGTCCGTGAAAACTGTCGGCAGATATTATTGAATTCTAATTCACACGTTTTTAATTTTTGATTTTTTTATTATTATTATTGAATTATTGATTATTATTATATTATTATATTTTATTTCAATATTATTATATTAATATATTTATTATATTATATTATTATATTATTCTATATATATGAATGATTCAATCAAGAGATTTAAAAATCTCACACACACATAAACATATTCATATACATATACTCCGTAGTAATATTATTATTAAGATTATATTTCTTAATATTATTATTAATCTTATTATTATTATTATTAGATTATTATTTTTATGATACAAAGATAATAATATACATAAAATACTACGACGGGGTTACGTTCGGGTGATTTCAAAACAAGTTTTTCAAATGGTTTAAAGCTAACGAATTCATAGGTATTAAATAAGGAGGTTATGGGTATTGATCGGGGGTATTGTTCGTGAATCAAAGGCCAACCTTGCATTTGTTCAATGCCGTCATATGTATTTTTACTACGAAATACAGAAATTGTGAGTTTTCATAGCTCCCTTTTTAAATGCTTTTGCATTATATATTTTTTGGGCTGAGAATACATGCATATTTTATAACTGTTTTACGAAATAGGCACAAGTACTAAAACTAATTCTACGTGGGTTTAAACCAGAAATATCCCCTTAGCTTGGTAACTATAACTACTGGTGTATGACAGGTAGGCGCGAATCCTAAAGATAGATCTATTGGGTCTGACAAACCCCATCCTGATTATGGGATGCTTTAGTACTTCGAGGTCATTTAAACGCACCTGATCCGTTGTACTTCAGAGGGTAAAACATGAACGTTAAGGCTTGTTACCGGGTGCCTACAACTTATATAATTCTTTTTATACACTTGCGAGTGTATGGTTATTTATGAAACTGAAATCTTGTGGTCTATTAAAACTATTGAAACTCATCGTTTATGATAAAACTATGAACTCACCAACCTTTTTGGTTGACACTTTTAATCATGTTTATTCTCAGGTATTAAAGAAGCTTCCGCCGTTTAACTGCTATGTGCATGGAGTCTTACGTGGCATATTTTTCAAGAAAACTTTGCATTCAGACATTAATATGTATTATATTTTGACTGTTTAGTCAACTGATGTATTATTATGAACTATTATTTATTGGGATTATCTATATGTAGAAATCACCACAGGTCAAAAACATTTATGTACATGCTTTTAAAATGTATACAGATTTTAAAACTTTCTTATATAGAAATCGCGTCTTTTGAAATGAATGCAATGTTTGTAAAACGTATCATATAGAGGGCAAACCTCGCAATGGGACTGATGAATGATGTGCTGCGTCAATAGGGATTTTGGCGGGCCATCATAGATTAACTTTATTTTGCGAACAAGTTTAGAATTAACTAAGCTATGTTCTAGTGATTACAAGTTTAAATCTTCGAATAAAATGGTTTTATAAGTATAAAATCGAATGATGTTATGAACATCATTACTACCTTAATTTTAGTAGGTAAACCTACTGGAAATGAGAAAAATAAATCTAGCTTCAAAGGATCCTTGGATGGCTTGAAAGTTCTTGAAGCAGAATCATGACACGAAAACAAGTTCAAGTAAGATTTCCACTCGAAATAAGATTGTTATAGTTATAGAAATTGTTTCAAAGTTTAAATATGAATATTACCTTGAATAATAAAGATAACCTACTGTAATTAAAAAAGGTTTCTTGATCTTGGATGATTACTTGGAATGGATTTGAAAGCTTGGAAGTAAACTAGTAATCTTGAAAGTGTTCTTGAAATTTTCTTGAGTAGTTGTTTTGTATGTTGATCTAGCTTAACTAGATTGAACTAGGTTGAGCTAGATTATGAAGAAAAAGATGAAGAACACTTAGAACAATGGAAGAACACTTGAGAGAGTTTAGTTTGATGCTTAAAAATTGAAAAATAAAAGTGTTTATGATGATGATTGAAAACGTGATGTAGGTACTCCATATAAGGTCACATTAGTTTGTAATTTTGTGTAATCATTCATGCTAGTTTCCAAATGATGGTTCCCACATGGTTAAGTGACTCACATGGGCTACTAAGAGCTGATCATTGGAGTATATATACCAATAGTTCATACATCTAGGAGCTGTGATTGTACTAGTACGAATACGGGTGCATATGAGTAGAAATGTTGATGGAAACAAATGAGAATGTAATTGTGAGAATTTTTTCTAAGTAGAAGTACTTTGATATGTGTCTTTAAGTCTTTCAAAAGTGTACTAATACATATTAATACACTACATGTATTTACATTATAACCGAGTCGTTAAGTCACCGTTAGTCGTTATATGTAAGTGTTGTTTTGAAACCTTTAAGTTAACGATCTTGTTAAATGTAACTAATCCATTGTTATTATACTTAAATGAGATGTTAAATTGTTATTTTATTATAATAAAATGATGTAAAAATATATCTTAACATCATATATATATTTAAAATACTATTACAATGATAATCGTTACATATATATATTGTTTCGAAACTCTTAAGTTAGCAGTCTTGTTTTTTTACATATGTAATTCATTGTTAACACACTTAATGATCTTTTCAATTATCATTTTATCATGTTAAACATAGTGTATCAATATCTTAATATGATTCATATGTATTTAGTAAGACGTTGTTATAACAATAATCGTTGTATATATCGTTTCGTGTTTCTTAACTTAGTAATCTCATTTTTATGTATATAACTCATTGTTAATATACCTAGTGAGATCCTTACATATCATATATCATGTTGACTATATATATATATATCCATATATATATATATATATATATATATATATATATATATATATCATCATGTCGTTTTTACAAGTTTTAACGTTCGTGAATCACCGGTCAACTTGGGTGGTCAAATGTCTACATGAAACCTATTTCAATTAATCAAGTCTTAACAAGTTTGATTACTTAACATGTTGGAAACACTTAATCATGTAAATATCAATTTCATTTAATATATATAAACATGGAAAAGTTCGGGTCACTACAGTTTCCCCGTTTTTCATCCGTTTTTAGTGATTCTTGAAACATAGCCTTCGTAATGACATAATCTACCAAAATGAAGCAACTAAATGCTTATTTAGATGATAAATTCAATTACTTTATCATAAATGGTGCTAATATCGGGGGGTAAAAACGTAACTTTCTAATCGATATTTACAAACAAACGCGCCTACGCAAACAAACAAAAATAAAAATAAAAGCAAGTAACTTTTGTAGAAATGAAATTCCCATAAAAGGATCGAATAACAAAATGATGAATGAAATCTAAAACAAAACACCGCTCCACAGCAGCGGCGCCAAAAAGTTGATATGGGAGAACCACGCCTATTTTAATTGGACATAACTTATGGCTTAATTCCACACAAGTAAACAACTGGTCTCGGTCGTATGTAACTAGTTAAAGCAAGTCCAGATTCATCCCAGGGAGAAGTGAGTTCATGAGTTTCAATAAAAATAAATAGTCTATGAAAAAAGTTTTAGTATTTGAATTTGAATTAAACTAAAATGCGTTAAATAAAATAAAAGATAACCAGAGAGAAAGAGCAGTGTTCTCTCAGATGATTCACAATTAACATGGATTGTTCTTTAAAATAAAAATCCGATTAAATGTTGATAAAAGTATAATCTAATCAGTTTAATTTGAGTAAGTCACGTTAATTATTTTCAAAAACTCAAACTAAGTTTTAATTAAACTATTGAAATCAAGCCTAGATTAAACTAGCGTAGAATCCTAATTTTAATGATCACTTAAAGAAATTACATGACTGTGTTATTAAATTACCATTCAAATACAAATTAGACACATAATTCAATCACTTGAAATCAGATTCCTAATCGTCTAGATCACTTAACATGTTGAAGCATTAATTATTTATCACTAATCAACTCATATTAACTAGTCAATAACCCATGCAATTAAATTAAAGCAATCAATAAATACAACAATGGATCTAATGATCAAACTCAACAATTTTTATCTATCAAACACTGTAATCCAAAGAATAGAGTTCTCGGTCTTACATTGTAATCCATGCAATTGTAATCAACTCATAGTAACTACTCAATAACCCATGCAACTAAAAGCCTTTCCTTCAAGACCAGCGACTACTAAGGATTCACCTAAAATAGAGTTCTCGGTCTTACCTAGCCTAAGAGAGAATCGTGCTTCGTGATCGATTTAACTTCCGTTCGGGATGCGAAAAAACTCGAACACTACCTCGCGAAAGTGAGGTAAAACTCGCGTTAGCAAGACTCTAAAAACTCAAATTTGGCCTGGAAACAAATCTCAAATGTGTATATCGATCCCGGACTCGAACCAAAACCAACTTAACTAATATTTAAGCTAAAAAACTTCAAATAAATCACCATAAACTCTTCAAAAAGCACTCACGATACAAACGTATCAATCTTCTACAAATATCATTATTAAATCTTCTACTTAATTAAGGATTTAATTATGACAAAACATAGTTATAAACACTAGTTGTAATGTGCAGACCAACATAAGTTTATTTATTTATTAAACATCATTGTGTGATGTGTCTAAGCATTTACGATACTGCCTTCACTATCAGCATAAGATAGTTCAAGTTTCAAGGTTACCTCTGACCAGCATGAGATATATGTAAAACCAGCAAGAGCAATCCTAGAAGAATTAGTAACTAAAGCATCAACAAAGGCTAGAGCAACACACAAAACATAAACAAATCGTTCTCTATTACAAGCATAATATTTCCTGTGTTGTCTACATCAATTGGAACTATTCAACTGACATCAAAGAAGAAGTTGAACAGAGAATTTAACAACCCGACTTTTTCTGTTTACTATCGTTAATTGTCCGTTAAGTATTTAACGAAGATTACTTAGATTTGTGTGTTTAATTGACTTAAATACATACTTATTAGAGAAATGTAGGAATTAATATGTTATATTAATTTACGAACTTATTTCGGTTAGCAAAATAACTAGAAACGTTACGATTAAGTTTATCGTCTAGAAGGCTTTTCAGTTTACGGAACTCAGAAAAACGACACAATAATTATTTTCGATAATTATTGACTTTAAGAAAATTATTTTTTAATTTATTATTTTTTTAATGAATTAAACTCGGTGATTGCGTTTCAACGACTAGTTAATGTTCCGGAGACCCGGTACGATTAACGGCAACGAAACGGACCACGCGCGTATTAGTAAATTAGCAAAACGAGCCCAGGACACCCCTTAGAGGGCCATTCGGCCGACCCCACCCCCATGCACCTTAATGGACTTAATTTCGTTAATGGGTCATTAGACGGGTCTTGTTTAGGGCCCTAACTAAAAATATTTAGCAAGAGACTAGGAACCCTCATTCCCCCATTCTTTTTTGATCGACAATTTGCTCTCCTCCCTCCCCCTTGAGGCCGTCGGCCATCACCACTACCATACCACTCTCAAACTTCAAAATTAGATAAAGTTTTGTGCATCAAAGTTGCTCGTTACATCGTTCTACATCTAATATTGTGCATTGATTGTGCTAGAAAGGTACAATTGTAAGCCCTAATCTTTATAAATCAGTTTTTTTGATCAATTACATAGTGTATTAGAGTTTAGTGCTCAATTAATGATGTCTAGTGTTGTTAATTGTTGACTGATTGCGTAATTAACGTTGTTTGATTGAAAAACGAATTTGTTTATTGATGATCTGATTAAATTTATATGAGATGTGACTTTTTAATATGTTTAATTAGAAATATATCGAAAAGTTATTAATTTTAGACTCCGATTTTGCGTGATTTCGTTATCGTATGCTCGAGATATGCGTAATCGAAGTTTACGTTAGGGTTTGCATGAAATCCGAATTTTCTGAGTTGCATACTATGTGTTTTAGCTTATATAAAGTGTACTAATGTATTACTTGTGGAAATTTATGCAATTTGGACTAAATATTTGCGTCTAAAGGTTATGTAATGCTCCCGATATGATAAAACGAATATTTGATTTGTAAAGTATGCTGAAACTGTTTTTAAGTTAACATAAAAATTTCTAGAATGAACTAGAAATTGATTTAGACTTTGATCTTATGGAATATGCTATTTTATGTGTTACTTGACATGTTTCATTTGTATGTGAACTTGCGAGAATGTGATTTGCCATGAGATAAATGCTCGTCTAAATGATATGTCTGATTGATGGTCAAAAACTGATGAGTCTGTAATGTTTTGCAAATATGTACGAATTGACTAGAGCAATGCTTCTGATTATTTTATCACTTAAATTTTGAGATGTCTTGAGATGACACCAATTGGCCGTTTATTAACCTCTATTTTCTATATTTTTTGAAAAATGTTTAAAAACTGACGCGCGAGCAGAAATTTCTGTAATGAACTCAGACTTGATCCCTTCTGACTTTAAATTATCGTATGAGGCTTTAGCCAGACTTTTTGGAATCAATTTTAAGTCTAGTTATGATCTGGATTTGGTGATAATTTTATGAATTATGTGCTATGTGCTATGAGTGTATTTCTTTACGACGTATGATTTTCGAAGGATTACTCTAAGGTACGGAAAATGCGATTTGCTTAACTACGAGTGTTAACATGTTATACGACCTATGTTTGACTTTTTGACCATGTTTGCACGACCTACTGAGATGTTTGACTTTAGTTGACCACTTTGACCTAGTTGACTTTTGGTTTGACTTTGGTTGACTTTCGTTGACCTGCTTGGATTAGTTGACTTTTACTTATTCGTTGAGTCAGTCTGAGCACTAGGACTTTGCGTACACTATTGGTTGACGAAGTTTGACCTATTAGTGTATACTTAAGATAATTTACTTGATTAGGTTGCGTTGTTCAGTCGATAGTGTTCGACAACAGTAAAGTTTGCTAAGATCATTACGAGTGCTTTTGCTAAGGTGAGTCTATAGTCCCTACTATGTTTTTACAGGGATGAGATGCATACTTTTTACAAATGTTTTACGTGTTTGGTACAAGTAACTTACTAAGAATATACATATGAGTTCAGATCAAAAATCCCTTAGCTTGATTATATTAATTACTTTGTAAGCTCGACTTATAGGGACGGTACCGTTAGGTTTGACAAACCTCACCGCAACGTTAAACAAGTGCTTATGTAGTTGTAACACGTATACTTGATCGGTGTATCGCCAGTATAGGGTAAACAAAAGATGTGTGCTCGGCTCACGCAAAGGTTAAAGTTTTATAATCAAGTGCTCATGATAATGTATACTTTTCCAATGAAGTTTTCTAAGAAAATCTTGTGGCCTTTCTTAAGAAATGATTTACTAAACTTGTAGATTCACTCAACGTTTTTCGTTGACATTTTGCATGTTTCATCTCAGGTACATAGAGCTAGTGCTTCCGCTTTATTTGAAGTTATATGTTGTTTGCTGCTAGAACTGGACGGCGTCCAGCATGTTTATCATTTTCATTTCAAGAACATATATTCACATTTAAATAGTTTTCTTTTAAGATGTTTGGGTTCTTATACATTAGTCATTGACGTCAAATATTTCCAGTTACATTATCCTTAATAAATGACTTTGTTTTAATAATTAATGCGAATACTTTTCGGAAACGTCTCATATAGAGGGCGTGACCAATAAACTGTGGGACCAGGATTTAATATTCCGTTAATGGATTCTGACGGGGTATTACATTTGGTATCAGATCAGATTGGTTACCTAGGACTAGGCTGCATTAGAGAGTTAAACGTTAGGACAACTAGTGCGTCTAGACTGTAACCATAGACTTGTTAAGTTACATGAACCCTAGTAAAAATAAATTGCTGTGTTACTTGGTATCTATTATGGCATGATTACTAAGTGACAAACTTTGTGTTATTCTTTGAGTGCTAGATGACTTCCTCCAATCCTATCATTCTTACCGACTCCGACACGAAATCCGAGGAAACCGTGCAAGCGCAAGGAAATACGATACTAGAATTTGTGGATGATACCGAATCAGAATCCGAGATGGAAATTGAGCATGAGAATGAGCCTAAAAAAGGAACCGGCAGAGGATTCCGAGGAAGAATCGGAGCCCGAATCCGAATCCGAACAAGATGTACCCGATTCACCCCAGTCACCTTTTGTTAAACCTGATTATGTTAACCCCTACGGACTGAGAGGCCCCCATAGGATACCGAAAGGACCTGCTCGGCGTAATAACCCATTTTATAAGAGTTTTCGCTATGATAACCAGTCACTTGAGATGTGTCTCCGTTTTCATCCCTATGATCCTTCTACATCTACTTCTAAACCTAGTACCTCTACTGCTGCTACTAATGACAACAACCCTAGTAACCTCACGTTGCGAGTCAAAAATTTGGAGAGAATGGTCGAGTACTTGTTCAAGGAACTCCAGAAACGCAAATAGAGATCGCTCGACTAGACTTGTTCCACGCTATTGAACATTATTTGATTATTATTGTTTATTATATGATGTTCGCACATACACTGTTAAATGTGGCTTTACTTATGTGGTTTTACTTATGACGTGGGAAATATGTTACTTTCGTTGGTTATGCATGATTATTGAACGAAGAGTTTGTTTCTTTATGTATTGGGTTATTAATGACGATTTATGTTTAGTGTTGCTACTGCTATTGCTAATTAGTGATAATGATTACTAGTGTACATTGTTCTTACTACTGCTACTAATAAACGCTATGTATCGTTACTACATATCACGAGTGCTACTAGAATCGTTATGATTTAATATTAGTTACTATGCATCGTTCCGTTGCTAGTATATTTTATATATCGATTTCATTGACACTAACTGAATGTATTACCTTGACCAGAAGGATAATACCGCCCAAGCCAGTTTCCCAAGCTGATGTTCGTCGGTGGATTACCGAAGGATTGACCGAGGCCGTGGCAGAACTCCGTAATGGAACCAACATCAACAATGTAAACGCTACGAATCAGCGAAACCAGGATGCGACCAATACTCAGAACCATGGACAAGTAGGGTGTACGTATAAGACTTTCTCAAGTTGTGAACCAAGCTCTTTTAATGGCACCAAAGATCCAGTTGGTTTGACTCGTTGGTTTAAGAAGCTCGAGTCAGTTTTGCGTATCAGTGGTTGTAGAGATGCGGATAGAACGAAGTTTGTAACTTCTAAGTTATCAGATGGTTCCTTGACATGGTGGAATACTTATGCAAATTCCGTAGGTATGGATCAGGCTTTTGAGACTCCATGGGAGGATTTGAAACGACAGATGATTGAAGAGTATTGTCCCTACACTGAAACTATTAAGATGGAGCGAGAACTCCAAAACCTGAAGCTAGTGGGTACTGATTTGACTAGCTACAACAAGAGATTCTTTGAGCTTGCTCTCATGTGTCCACATATGGTTACTCCCGAATGCCATAAGATCACTCTTTATGCGAAAGGTTTGACCGAGAAGATTCAAAGTGGTGCGACTACTTCAAAGCCGAGAACTATACAAGAAGCTGTTGAGATGGCTAGTGAGTTAATCGACTAGGTTGAACAGTGAGGAAAGACTCCTGCCTCAAATGAGATTAAAACTCATGATAATAAGAAGAAATGGAATAATAAAAACAACTCAGGGAAGAATTAAAATCAGCAGCCCTTTAAGAAACAAGATACTGCTAAGAGTAATGCTACAACCCCAAATGCTAATTCTGGCTATAAGGGAAAGTTCCCGTTGTGTGCTTAGTGTAATAGGCATCATCCGGGGGATTGTTTAAGAAAGTGTGACAAGTGCAAGAGGAGTGGACATTTGGCTGCCGAGTGTAAGATCATTACGAACGTGTGTTATGGGTGTGGAAAAGAAGGTCATTTTCGGAAGGATTACCCAACTGCTAGTAAGACTAATGAACCTGCAAGAGGAAGAGCTTTCAACATTAACTCCAGTGAAGCTTGTGATGATCCTAAGCTAGTCACGGGTACGTTTCTTCTCGATAATCAACATGTTTATGTACTTTTCGATTCCGGAGCTGATAGAAGCTTTGTGTCTAGAGATTTTTGCCATAATCTTAAGAATGTTGTATCGTCATTAGAAAACTTATATTCTATAGATCTAGGAAATGGTAATCTAATGAGTGCTGATAAGGTTTACCGTGATTGTACTTTGACTTTGGCTGGGATGTCGTTTAAGATAGATGTGATACCGATTAAGCTAGGAAGTTTTGACCTTGTGGTTGGAATGGACTGGTTAGCCGAGAATAGAGCCGACATTGTTTATCATCAGAAAGCGATACGCATTCCTGTTACTGAAGATGAACCTCTAATGGTGTATGGAGAGCGAAGCAATGCGCCGTTACATTTCATTAACTGTTTGAAGGTGCAGAAACACATGAGAATAGGTTGTCTTGCTATGCTGGTTCACGTGAGCAAAACTGAATCTGAAGGCAAGAAACTCGAAGATGTGCCCAATGTTAGAGAATTTCTCGATGTTTTTCCAGATGAGTTACCCGGATTACCTCCGCCTAGAGATGTAGAGTTCCAGATCGATTTAGTTCATGGAGCGGCGCCAGTAGCGCGTGCACCGTATAGACTTGCACCACCCGAATTACAAGAGTTATTTAGTCGACTGCAAGAACTTTTAGATAAAGGATTCATACGACTGAGCTCATCAACATGGGGAGCTCCAGTACTGTTTGTGAAGAAGAAGGATGGATCAATGTGAAATGTCCTGTTCATATTGATTATAAACGTTCCATATTAATTGATTTCGTCGCAAGGTTTTGACCTCTAAATGAGACTTTTTTCAAAGACTGCATTCATTTTTAAAATAACCATAACCTTTATTTTATCGATAAAGGTTTAAAAAACATTACGTTGATTATCAAATAATGATAATCTAAAATATACCGTTTACACACGACCATTACATAATGGTTTACAATAAGAACATATTACATCAAAAATAAGTTTCATGAATGTAGTTTTTACACAATATCATACAAGCATGGACTCCAAATCTTGTCCTTATTTTAGTATGCAACAGCGGAAGCTCTTAATAATCACCTGAGAATAAACATGCTTAAAACGTCAACACAAATGTTGGTGAGTTATAGGTTTAACCTATATATTATCAAATCATAATAATAGACCACAAGATTTCATATTTCAATATACATCCCATTCATAGAGATAAAAATCATTCATATGATTTGAACACCTGGTAACCGACATTAACAAGATGCATATAAGAATATCCCCAATCATTCCGGGACATCCGTCGGACATGATAAAATAACATCTAAGTACTAAAGCATCCGCTACAACGGATGGGGTTTGTTGGGCCCAATAGATCTATCTTTAGGATTCGCGTCAATTAGTAGACTGGTTTACTAATTCTTAGGTTACCAAGTAAAAGGGGCATATTCGACTTCGATCGTTCAACCATAGAAAGTAGTTTCATGTACTTGTGTCTATTTTGTAAAACATTTATCAAGCGGCATGTATTCTCATCCCAAAAATATTAGATTTTAAAAGTGGGACTATAACTCACTTTCACAGATTTTTACTTCGTCAAGAAGTAAGACTTGGCCACTGTTCAATTCACGAACCTATAACAAATATGTACATATATATCAAAGTATGTTCAAAATATATTTACAATATTTTTAATACGTTTTAATGTTTTAAGTTTATTAAGTCAGCTGTCCTCGTTAGTAACCTACAACTAGTTGTCCATAGTTAGATGTACAGAAATAAATTGATATATATTATCTTGACCCAACCCACGACACAGTGTATACACGTCTCAGGTTAGATCACAACTCAAAGTATATATATTTTTGGAATCAACCTCAACCCTGTATAGCTAACTCAAACATTACTGCATATAGAGTGTCTATTGTTGTTCCAAATAATATATATACATGGGTCGATATGATATGTCAAAACATTTGCATACGTGTCTATGGTATCCCAAGATTACATAATATATTAGAATACATGTATAATACAATATAAGTTAGCTAGGATATAATTTGTATAGAATTGTTACAATATTTCCCGTAGCTACAACAATCAAAAAATATCCAATCTTGTTTTACCCATAACTTCTTCGTTTTAAATCCGTTTTGAGTGAATCAAATTGCTATGGTTTCATATTGAACTCTATTTTATGAATCTAAATAGAAAAAGTATAGGTTTATAGTTGGAAAGATAAGTTACAAGTCATTTTTGTAAGAGGTAGTCATTTCAGTCGAAAGAACGACGTCTTGATGACCATTTTGAAAAACATACTTTCACTTTGAGTTTAATTATGATTTTTGGATATAGTTTCATGTTCATAAGAAAAATCATTTTCTTAGAAGAACAACTTTTAAATCAAAGTTTATCATAGTTTTTAATTATCAAACCCAAAATAGCCCGCGGTGTTACTACGACGGCGTATGCCCGGTTTTACGGTGTTTTTCGTGTTTCCAGGTTTTAAATCATTAAGTTAGCATATCATATAGATATATAACATGTGTTTAGTGGATTTTAAAAGTCAAGTTAGAAGGATTAACTTTTGTTTGCGAACAAGTTTAGAATTAACTAAACTATGTTCTAGTGATTTCAAGTTTAAACCTTCGAATAAGGTAGTTTTATATATATGAATCGAATGATATTATGAACATCATTACTTCCTCAGGTTTTGTGGATAAACCTACTGGAAATGAGAAAAATAGATCTAGCTTCAAAGAATCCTTGGATGGCTTGAAAGTTCTTGAAGCAGAATCATGACACGAAAACAAGTTCAAGTAAGATTTTCACTCGAAATAAGATTGTTATAGTTATAGAAATTTAATCAAAGTTTGAATATGAGTATTACCTTGTATTAGAAAGAAATCTTGCTATAAATAAGAAAGATTTCTTGAGGTTGGATTATCACTTTACAAGATTGGAAGTAAGCTAGCAAACTTGGAAGTATTCTTGATTTTATGAAACTAGAACTTATAGAATTTTTGAAGAACACTTAGAACTTGAAGATAGAACTTGAGAGAGATCAATTAGATGAAGAAAATGGAAGAATTAAAGTGTTTGTAGGTGTTTTTGGTCGTTGGTATATGGATTAGATATAAAGGATATGTAATTTTGTTTACATGTAAATAAGTCATGAATGATTACTAATATTTTTGTAATTTTATGAGATATTTCATGCTAGTTGCCAAATGATGGTTCCTACATGTGTTAGGTAACTCACATGGGCTGCTAAGAGCTGATCATTGGAGTGTATATACTAATAGCACATACATCTAAAAGCTGTGTATTGTATGAGTACGAATACGGGTGCATACGAGTAGAATTGTTGATGAAAATGAATGAGGATTTAATTGTAAGCATTTTTGTTAAGTAGAAGTACTTTGATAAGTGTCTTGAAGTTTTTCAAAAGTGTATGAATACATATTAATACATAACATGTAAATACATTTTAACTGAGTCGTTAAGTCATCGTTAGTCGTTACATGTAAATGTTGTTTTGAAACCTTTAGGTTAACGATCTTGTTAAATGTTGTTAACCCATTGTTTATTATATTTAAAGAGATGTTAAATTGTTACATTATCATGATATTATGATATATAATATATCTTAGTATGATATATATACAGTTAAATGTCGTTACAACGATAATCGTTACATATATGTCTCGATTCGAAATCATTAAGTTAGTAGTATTGTTTTTACATATGTAGTTCATTGTTAATACACTTAATGACATGTTTACTTATCATTTATAGTGATTAAACATAGTGTATCAATATCTTAATATGATTCATATGTATTTAGTAAGACGTTGTTATAACGATAATCGTTATATATATATCGTTTCGACTTTCTTAATTCAATAAACTCAATTTTATGTATATAACTCATTGTTAAAATACCTAATGAGATAATTACTTATCATAATATCATGTTAACTATATATATATAATCATATATATGTCATCATATAGTTTTTACAAGTTTTAACGTTCGTGAATCACCGGTCAACTTATGTGGTCAATTGTCTATATGAAACCTATTTCAATTAATCAAGTCTTAACAAGTTTGATTGCTTAACATGTTGGAAACATTTAATTATGTAAATAACAATTTCATTTAATATATATATATATATATATATATATATATATATAAACATGGAAAAGTTCGGGTCACTACAGTACCTACCCGTTAAATAAATTTCGTCCCGAAATTTTAAGCAGTTAGAGATGTTTCTTCTTCATATGATCTTCTCATTCCCAGGTGAACTCGGGTCCTTTACGAGCATTCCATCGAACTTTAACAATTGGTATCTTGTTTTACTTAAGTCTTTTATCCTCACGATCCATTATTTCGACGGGTTCTTCGACGAATTAAAGTTTTTCATTGATTTGGATTTTGTCTAACGGAATAGTGAGATCTTCTTTAGCAAAACATTTCTTCAAATTTGAGACGTGGAAAGTGTTATGTACAGCTGCGAGTTGTTGTGGTAATTCAAGTCGGTAAGCTACTGGTCCGACACGATCAATAATCTTGAATGGTCCTATATACCTTGGATTTAATTTCCCTTGTTTACCAAATCGAACAATGCCTTTCCAAGGTGCAACCTTAAGCATGACCATCTCTCCAATTTCAAATTCTATATCTTTTCTTTTAATGTCGGCGTAGCTCTTTTGTCGACTTTGGGCGGTTTTCAACCGTTGTTGAATTTGGATGATCTTCTCGGTAGTTTCTTGTATTATCTCCGGACCCGTAATATGTCTATCCCCCACTTCACTCCAACAAATCGGAGACCTGCACTTTCTACCATAAAGTGCTTCAAACGGCGCCATCTCAATGCTTGAATGGTAGCTGTTGTTGTAGGAAAATTCTGCTAACGGAAGCTGTCGATCCCAATTATTTCCTAAATCAATAACACATGCTCGTAGCATGTCTTCAAGCGTTTGTATCATCCTTTCGCTCTGCCCATCAGTTTGTGAATGATAGGCAGTACTCATGTCTAGACGAGTTCCTAATGCTTGCTGTAATGTCTGCCAGAATCTTGAAATAAATCTGCCATCCCTATCAGAGATAATAGAGATTGGTATTCCATGTCTGGAGATGACTTCCTTCAAATACAGTCGTGCTAACTTCTCCATCTTGTCATCTTCTCTTATTGGCAGGAAGTGTGCTGATTTGGTGAGACGATCAACTATTACCCAAATAGTATCAAAACCACTTGCAGTCCTTGGCAATTTAGTGATGAAATCCATGGTAATGTTTTCCCATTTCCATTCCGGGATTTCGGCTTGTTGAAGTAGACCTGATGGTTTCTGATGCTCCGCTTTGACCTTAGAACACGTCAAACATTCTCCTACGTATTTAGCAACATCGGCTTTCATACCCGGCCACCAAAAATATTTCTTGAGATCCTTGTACATCTTCCCCGTTCCAGGGTTTATTGAGTATCTGGTTTTATGAGCTTCTCTAAGTACCATTTCTCTCATATCTCCAAATTTTGGTACCCAAATTCTTTCAGCCCTATACCGGGTTCCGTCTTCCCAAATATTAAGATGCTTCTCCGATCCTTTGGGTATTTCATCCTTTAAATTTCCCTCTTTTAAAACTCCTTGTTGCGCCTCCTTTATTTGAGTAGTAAGGTTATTGTGAATCATTATATTCATAGCTTTTACTCGAATGGGTTCTCTTTCCTTTCTGCTCAAGGCATCGGCTACCACATTTACCTTCCCCGGGTGGCAACGAATCTCAAAGTCGTAATCATTCAACAATTCAATCCACCTGCGCTGTCTCATGTTCAGTTGTTTCTGATTAAATATGTGTTGAAGACTTTTGTGGTCGGTATATATAATACTTTTGACCCCATATAAGTAGTGCTTCCAAGTCTTTAATGCAAAAACAACCGCGCCTAATTCTAAATATTGTGTCGTATAATTCTGCTCGTGAATCTTCAATTGTCTAGACGCATAAGCAATTACCTTCGTTCGTTGCATTAATACACAACCGAGACCTTGCTTTGAAGCATCACAATATATCACAAAATCATCATTCCCTTTAGGTAATGATAATATAAGTGCCGTAGTTAACTTTTTCTTTAACAATTGAAATGCTTTCTCTTGTTCATCCTTCCATTCAAATTTCCTCCTTTTATGCGTTAACGCAGTCAAGGGTTTTGATATTCTGGAAAAATCTTGAATGAACCTTCTGTAGTAACCAGCTAGTCCTAAAAATTGGCGTATATGCTTCGGAGTTTTCGGGGTTTCCCATTTTTCAACGGTTTCCATCTTTGCTGGATCCACCTGAATACCTTCTTTGTTCACTATGTGACCGAGGAATTGAACTTCTTCTAACCAAAATGCACACTTTGAAAACTTAGCGTACAGTTTTTCTTTCCTTAACAACTCTAACACTTTTCTCAAATGTTCTTTGTGCTCTTGGTTATTCTTTGAGTAAACAAGTATGTCATCGATGAAAACAATGACAAACTTGTCAATGTATGGTCCACACACTCGGTTCATAAGGTCCATGAACACAGCTGGTGCGTTAGTTAACCCAAACAGCATAACCATAAACTCATAATGACCGTAACAAGTCCTAAAAGAAGTCTTTGGAATATCATCCTCCTTCACCCGCATTTGATGATACCCAGAACGTAAATCAATCTTCGAATAAATCAATGAGCTTTGTAGTTGATCAAATAAGTCGTCGATTCTCGGTAGTGGGTAGCGGTTCTTGATGGTAAGTTTGTTCAACTATCGGTAGTCGATACATAACCTAAATGTACCATCCTTCTTCTTGACAAACAAAACAGTAGCTCCCCATGGTGATGTGCTTGGTCGAATGAAACCACGCTCTAAAAGTTCTTGTAATTGGCTCTGAAGTTCCTTCATTTCGCTGGGTGCGAGTCTGTATGGAGCACGAGCTATTGGTACAGCTCCCGGTACAAGGTCTATTTGAAATTCAACAGATCGGTGTGGAGGTAGTCCCGGTAATTCTTTCGAAAATACATCGGGAAATTCTTTTGCGACGGGAACATCATTGTTGTTCTTTTCTTCGGAATTGACTTTCTCGACGTGTGCTAGCACAACATAGCAACCTTTTCTTATTAGTTTTTGTGCCTTTAGGTTACTAATAAGATTTAACTTCGCGTTGCTCTTTTCTCCGTACACCATTAAGGGTTTTCCTTTTTCTCGTATAATGCGAATTTCATTTTTGTAACAAACGATCTCTGCTTTTACTTCTTTCAACCAGTCCATACCGATTATTACATCAAAACTCCCTAACTCTACTGGTATCAAGTCAATCTTAAATGTTTTGCTAACCAGTTTAATTTCTCGATTCCGACATATATTATCTGCTGTAATTAATTTACCATTTGCTAATTCGAGTAAAAATTTATTATCCAAGGGCGTCGGTGAACAACTTAGTTTAGAACAAAAATCTCTACTCATATAGCTTCTATCCACACCCAAATCAAATAAAACATAAGCAGATTTACTGTCAATGAGAAACATACCCGTAACAAGCTCCGGGTCTTCATGCGCTTATGCCGTATTAATATTGAAAACTCTTCCGCGGCCCTGCCCATTAGTATTCCCCTGATTCGGGCAATTTCTAGTAAAGTGGCCCGGTTTTCCACATCCAAAACAAACTATGGCGGTGTTATTGGTTCCGACATTATTTGTTCCTTTAGTTCTGTTATGCATTGGTCCGTAGATTTCGCACTTCTTCGCGCTATGACCATTTCTTTTACACCTGTTGCAAAATGTCGTGCAGAACCCCAGGTAATGCTCTTCACATCTTTGGCATGGTTGTTTTTGGTTTTTGTTGCCATTGTTGTTATTGGGATTGTTGTTGATATTGTTATTGTTGTTGTTGTTGTTGTTATTGTTGTTGTTGTTGTTGTTGTTGTTGTTGTTGTTGTTGTTGTTGTTATTGTTGTTATTGTTGTTGGGATGGTTATTGTAGTTGTTGTTGGGACGTTTGTTGAAGTTGTTGTTGCGATTGATGTTACGGTTATTGGGATAGTTATTGCGATTGTGGTTGTGATTGTTGTTGTTGTATTGGTGACTCTTGTCGTTAGTTTCTTCCCACTTTCTCTTGACTTATTTCATGTTAGCCTCTTCGGTCGCCTGTTCTTTAATCCTTCCTTCGACCTGGTTCACTAATTTGTGAGCCATTCGACTTGCCTTTTGTATGGAGGCGGGCTCGTGTGAACTCACATCTTCTTAAATTCTTTCCGGTAACCCTTTTACAAATGCGTCAAACTTCACTTCTTCGTCTTCGAACGTTCTGGGACACAATATGTACAATTCTGTGAATCGTCGTTCGTACGTGGTGATATCGAAACCTTGCGTTCGTAATTCTCTAAGCTCTACCTTAAGCTTATTGACCTTGTTTCTGGGACGATACTGCTCGTTCATCAATTGCTTAAATGCTGACCATGGTAGTGTGTAAGCAGCATCTTGTCCTACCTGCTCGAGATAGGTATTCCACCATGTTAATGCCGTACCTATAAAGGTATGAGTAGCGTACTTAACTTTGTCCTCTTCAGTACACTTATTTATGGCAAACACCGATTTGACCTTCTCGGTCCACCGTTTCAATCCAATTGGTCCTTCGGTTCCATCAAATTCCAAAGGTTTGCAGGCAGTGAATTCTTTGTAGGAGCATCCTACATGATTTCTTGTGGAATTAGTTCCACTGCTAGATTCAGAGTTATTGTTATTTTGCATCGCAGCCTGTACCGCGGCTATGTTTGCTGCAAGGAAAATACAGAAGTCTTCCTCACTCATGTTCAAGTTCTGACGAGTCGCCGGTGCCATTTCCTTCAAAAATAGCCAAAAGAATTGAGTTAATCATATAGAATTTAAGAGTAGTCAATAGTATTTCATAGCATAATATGAACTTATTTATAAAAGCTTTTTCTTCATATTAGCATTTTATACTTTTAATTTGGGTAGTACCTACCCGTTAAATTCATACTTAGCAGCTATTATACAATTCAACTACTACAATTCTATATGAAAAACTTATTACAATAATATTTCGCGTTCAAACTTTATACAATATTTTACAAACTTACAATACCGCTATTATACATATAGGATGAAATATAGCACATAATAACTTTGCTACTCGGCAGCTATGAAGGCAATTCTAGTTAATGCGCAAGTTGTTCAGCAAAAGAAATAAAGACACGTAATTCATAAGTCCAGAAACAAGTCATGCATTCAGGTTTTACTAAGACGACTTTCCATCCTTGATCTTGTGGAAAGTAACCGTTATGACCATTGGCTAGGCAGCATGTTGTAATGTCATCAAAAGGACGAGGGTTTTGTAATGTCCAACAGCCCCGTAATAATCTAAAAACCTTGTTTCTCACCCCAACTACTGAATCCGTCACTTGTGGGAAGGTTTTATTTAAAAGTTGTAATCCGATGTTCTTTTTCACACTTTGGTAAGAAGCGAACATCACTAACCCGTAAGTATAACAGGATTCTTTATGTTGCATGTTAGAAGCTCTTTTTAACTCACGAAATCCTATGTTGGGATATGTTGAGTCAAAATAGGTTCTTAACCCGTAGCGTTAAATTGCATTTGGGTTCCCCGCATTTAACGCTGTAAAGAAAACATGACGTAACTTACGGTCTCCCCAATGTTATACCCCACCTATCAAAGGAAAGCCTTTTATAAACTAAGGCATTTCTGGAAAGTCTTTCAAATGTTTGACAAGTTAATTTCGCAAGTTAATTTCATTATTATTAGGTGAGTCGATGGGATTTGTACTAGTGGTAGACATCTATCACACAATATCAAACACATTAAGAGGTTAATATATCACATAATATTTACATGTTAATAATATATAGTTTCCAACAAAAGTGTTAAACAATCGTTTTTAAAGAAAACACGGTCGAAGTCCAGACTCACTAATGTATCCTAACAAACTCGATAAGACACACTAATGCAAATTTCTGGTTCTCTAAGACCAACGCTCTGATACCAAATGAAATGTCCCGTTCATATTGATTATAAATGTTCCATATTAATTAATTTCGTCGCGAGGTTTTAACCTCTAAATGAGACGTTTTTCAAAGACTGCATTCATTTTTAAAATAACCATAACCTTTATATTATCGATAAAGGTTTAAAAAGCATTACGTAGATTATCAAATAATGATAATCTAAAATATACCGTTTACCCACGACCATTACATAATGGTTTACAATAAGAATATATTACATCAAAAATAAGTTTCTTCAATGCTGTTTTTACACAATATCATACAAGCATGGACTCCAAATGTTGTCCTTATTTTAGTATGCAACAGCGGAAGCTCTTAATAATCACCTGAGAATAAACATGCTTAAAACGTCAACAAAAATGTTGGTGAGTTATAGGTTTAACCTATATATTATAAAATCATAATAATAGACCAAAAGATTTCATATTTCAATATACATCCCATTCATAGAGATAAAAATCATTAATATGATTTGAACACCTAGTAACCGACATTAACAAGATGCATATAAGAATATCCCCTATCATTCCGGGACATCCGTCGGACATGATAAAACAACATCGAAGTACTAAAGCATCCGCTACAACGGATGGGGTTTGTTGGGCCCAATAGATCTATCTTTAGGATTCGCGTCAATTAGTAGACTGGTTTACTAATTCTTAGGTTACCAAGTAAAAGGAGCATATTCGGCTTCGATCGTTCAACCATAGAAAGTAGTTTCATGTACTTGTATCTATTTTGTAAAAAATTTATAAAGCTGCATGTATTCTCATCCCAAAAATATTAGATTTTAAAAGTGGGACTATAACTCACTTTCACAGATTTTTACTTCGTCGGGAAGTAAGACTTGGCCACTTGTCAATTCACGAACATATAACAAATATGTACATATATATATATCAAAGTATGTTTAAAATATATTTACAACATTTTTAATACGTTTTAATGTTTTAAGTTTATTAAGTCAGTTGTCCTCGTTAGTAACCTACAACTAGTTGTCTATAGTTAGATGTACAGAAATAAATTGATATATATTATCTTGACCCAACCCACGACCCAGTGTATACACGTCTCAGGCTAGATCACAACTCAAAGTATTTATATATTTGGAATCAACCTCAACCCTGTATAGCTAACTCAAACATTACTGCATATAGAGTGTCTATGGTTGTTCCAAATAATATATATACATGGGTCGATATGATATGTCAAAACATTTGCATACGTGTCTATGGTATCCCAAGATTACATAATATATTAGAATACATGTATAATACAATATAAGTTAGCTAGGATATGATTTGTATAGAATTGTTACAATATTTCCCGTAGCTACAACAATCAAAAAATATCCAATCTTGTTTTACCCATAACTTCTTCGTTTTAAATCCGTTTTGAGTGAATCAAATTGCTATGGTTTCATATTGAACTATATTTTATGAATATAAACATAAAACATATAGGTTTATAGTCGGAAATTTAAGTTACAAGTCGTTTTTGTAAGAGGTAGTCATTTCAGTCGAAAGAACGACGTCTTGATGACTATTTTGAAAAACATACTTTCACTTTGAGTTTAACCATGATTTTTGGATATAGTTTCATGTTCATAAGAAAAATCATTTTCCTAGAAGAACAACTTTTAAATCAAAGTTTATCATAGTTTTTAATTATCAAACCTAAAACAGCCCGCGGTGTTACTACGACGGCGTATGTCCGGTTTTACGGTGTTTTTCGTGTTTCCAGGTTTTAAATCATTAAGTTAGCATATCAAATAGATATAGAACACGTGTTTAGTTCATTTTAAAAGTTAAGTTAGAAGGATTAACTTTTGTTTGCAAACAAGTTTAGAATTAACTAAACTATGTTCTAGTGATTTCAAGTTTAAACCTTCTAATAAGGTAGTTTTATATATATGAATCAAATGATGTTATGAACATTATTACTACCTCAGATTTTGTGGATAAATCTACTAAAAATGAGAAAAATAGATCTAGCTTCAAAGGATCCTTGGATGGCTTGAAAGTTCTTGAAGCAGAATCATGACACGAAAACAAGTTCAAGTAAGATTTTCACTCGAAATATGATTGTTATAGTTATAGAAATTTAATCAAAGTTTGAATATGAGTATTACCTTGTATTAGAAAGATATCTTGCTATAAATAAGAAATATTTCTTGAGGTTGGATGATCATTTTACAAGATTAGAAGTAAGCTAGCAAACTTGGAAGTATTCTTGATTTTATGAAACTAGAACTGATAGAATTTATGAAGAACACTTAGAACTTGAAGATAGAACTTGAGAGAGATCAATTAGATGAATAAAATGGAAGAATGAAAGTGTTTGTAGGTGTTTTTGGTCGTTGGTATATGGATTAGATATAAAGGATATGTAATTTTGTTTACATGTAAATAAGTCATGAATGATTACTAATATTTTTGTAATTTTATGAGATATTTCATGCTAGTTGCCCAATGATGGTTCCCACATGTGTTAGGTGACTCACATGGACTGCTAATAGATGATCATTGAAGTGTATATACCAATAGTACATACATCTAAAAGCTGTGTATTGTACGAGTTCGAATACGGGTGCATACGAGTAGAATTGTTGATGAAAATGAATGAGGATGTAATTGTAAGCATTTTTGTTAAGTAGAAGTACTTTGATAAGTGTCTTAAAGTCTTTCAAAAGTGTATGAATACATATTAAAACACTACATGTAAATACATTTTAACTGAGTCGTTAAGTCATCGTTAGTCGTTACATGTAAATGTTGTTTTGAAACCTTTAGGTTAACGATCTTGTTAAACGTTGTTAACCCATTGTTTATTATATTTAAAGAGATGTTAAATTGTTACATTATCATGATATTATGATATATAATATATATTAGTATGATATATATACAGTTAAATGTCGTTACAACGATAATCGTTACATATATGTCTCGATTCGAAATCATTAAGTTAGTAGTCTTGTTTTTACATATGTAGTTCATTGTTAATACACTTAATGACATGTTTACTTATCATTTATCGTGATTAAACATAGTGTATCAATATCTTAATATGATTCATATGTATTTAGTAAGACGTTGTTATAACGATAATCGTTATATATATCGTTTCGAGTTTCTTAATTCAATAAACTCAATTTTATGTATATAACTCATTGTTAAAATACCTAATGAGATACTTTCTTATCATAATATCATGTTAACTATATATATAATCATATATATGTCATCATATAGTTTTTACAAATTTTAACGTTCGTGAATCACCGGTCAACTTGGGGGGTCAATTGTCTATATGAAACCTATTTCAATTAATCAAGTCTTAACAAGTTTGATTGCTTAACATGTTGGAAACACTTAATCATGTAAATAACAATTTTATTTAATATATATAAACATGGAAAAGTTTGGGTCACTACACTATGAGACTCTGTATTGATTATAGGGAGTTGAAGAAGTTGACTATCAAGAATAAATATCCGTTGCTGAGGATTGATGACTTATTTGATCAATTACAAGGATCGACATGCTATTCTAAGATCAATCTAAGGTCAGGTTATCATCAGATGAGAGTGAAGGAAGCAGATATACCAAAGACAGCGTTTAGAACACGCTATGGTCATCATGAATTTACCGTAATGTCGTTTGGATTAACGAACGCACTGGCTGTGTTCATAGATCTCATGAACCGTGTGTGTAAGCCATATCTAGACAAGTTTGTTATGGTGTTTATCGATGATATATTGGTATACTCTAAAAATGAGAAAGAACATGAGCAACATCTCCGTTTGTTACTGGAAATGCTTAGGAAGGAGCAGTTGTATGTGAAATTTTCGAAATGTGACTTTTGGTTACGAGAAGTGCAATTTTTGGGTCATATCGTAGGAGTCAATGGTATTCAAGTTGATCCTGTGAAGATAGAGACAGTAAAGAAATGGGAGACTCCTAAGTCGCCAACGCAGATACGACAATTTTTAGGACTTGCTGGTTACTATAGAAGATTCATTGAGGGATTTTCTACTATTTCCCGACCATTAACAGCATTGACTCACAAGGGTAAGAAGTATGAATGGATAGAGTTACATGAAGCTGCATTTCAGTTGTTAAAAGAGAAGCTAACGACTGCGCCGATTTTGTCTTTGCCCGAAGGAACCGAGGATTTCATAGTCTACTGCGATGCTTCACGACAAGGTTTTGGTTGCGTGTTGATGCAACATACGAAAGTGATTGCTTATGCATCCCGACAATTGAAGATACATGAGTTGAACTATACGACTCACGATTTAGAACTTGGTGATGTAGTTTTTGCACTGAAAATGTGGAGACATTATCTATATGGTACTAAGTTCATTGTATTCACTGATCATAAGTGTCTGCAGCATATTATCGATCAAAAACAGCTTAATATGAGACAGAGACATTGGATAGAATTGTTGAATGATTATGATTGCGACATTAGCTATCATCCCGGTAAGGCTAATGCAGTGGAAGATGCTTTGAGTAGGAAGGAGAGAGTTAAGCCTATTCGAGTTAGAGCGTTGAATTTGACTATTCGAAGGAACCTTACTTCTCAGATACGCGACGCACAACTAGAGGCGTTGAAAGAAGAGAACGTTGCTACCGAATCACTTCAAGGAATTATTAAGAAGTTTGTTACTCGAGACGATGAAACCCGGTATTTTATCTACAGGATATGGGTACCGAAGTTTGGCGGATTAAGGGAACTAGTGCTAGAAGAGGCACACAAGACGAGGTATTCTATTCACCCTGGATCCAACAAGATGTACCAAGATCTTAAGCCACTGTATTGGAGGCCTAATATGAAAGTCGAAATTGCTACTTATGTTGGTAAGTGCTTGACTTGTGCTAACGTTAAGGCAGAGCATCAGAAACCGTCAGGTTTGCTGACACAACCAGAAATTCCCCTATGGAAGTGGGAGAATATTACAATGGATTTTATCACTAAGTTGCCTAAAACGGTAGGAGTTTATGATACGATTTGGGTTATCGTTGATCGTCTTACGAAGTCTGCTCATTTTCTACCGATTAAAGAAACGGATAAGATAAAGAGGTTGGCACAGGTTTACATAAAGGAAGTAGTTTCACGACATGGAGTGCCGCTATCCATTATTTCCGACAGAGATAGTAGGTTTACATATAGATTTTGGCAAGCTTTGCAAGATGCCATGGGAACTCGTTTAGACATGAGTACAGCCTACCATCCGCAGACTGATGGGCAAAGTAAGAGGACGATTCAGACACTAGAAGACATGTTAAGAGCATGTGTGATTGATTTTGGAATTGAATGGGATAGACATCTACCGTTAGTAGAGTTTTCCTATAACAATAGTTATCACGCGAGTATAAAGACAGCGCCTTTTGAAGCACTGTATGGCAGAAAGTGCAGATCACCTTTATGTTTTACTAAGTTAGGAGATAGTCAGTTAACTGGTCCTGAGATTGTACACGAAACGACTGAGAAAATAGTGCAGATTCGAGAAAGAATGAAAATAGCACGAGATCGTCAAAAGAGCTATGCAGATCTTAAAAGGAAAGATTTGGAATTTCAGGTTGGAGATAAGGTTATGCTTAAGGTGTCACCCTGGAAGGGTGTAGTGCGCTTTGGAAAGAGAGGAAAGTTAAGTCCGAGGTATATTGGACCATTTGAGATTACCGAAAGAATTGGACCGGTAGCGTATAGATTGAAACTACCACAGGAACTTAGCGAGATTCACGATACTTTTCATGTTTCCAATTTGAAGAAATGTTTATCAGATAAAAGTTTGGTAATTCCTTTAGATGAAGTGGAAGTAGATCCTAAGCTTAATTTAATCGAAGAGCCTGCTGAGATTATGGATCGCGAGATTAAGCAACTAAAGCAAAGCAGAATTCCACTGGTAATGGATAGATGGAATGCCCGAAGAGGACCAGAATTCACGTGGGAGCGTGAAGACCAGATGAGGCTTAAGTATCCACAACTATTTCCCGAGGAGACGACTACGGCGGATGACCACTAAAATTTTGGGACGAAATTTTTCATAACAGGTGGGTAATGTAACAACCCGACTTTTTCCGTTTACTATCGTTTATTGTCCGTTAAGTATTTAACGGAGATTACTTTGATTTGTGTGTTTAATTGACTTAAATACATACTTATTAGAGGAATGTATGAATTAATATGTAATATTAATTTACGAACTCATTTCGGTTAGTGAAATAACTAGAAACGTTAAGATTAAGTTTATCGTCTAGAAGGCTTTTCAGTTTACGGAACTCAGAAAAACGACACAATAATTATTTTCGATAATTATTGACTTTAAGAAAATTATTTTTTAATTTATTATTTATTTAATGAATTAAACTCGGTGATTGCGTTTCAACGACTAATTAATGTTCCGGAGACCCGGTACGATTAACGGTAACGAAACAGACCACGCGCGTACAAGTAAATTAGCAAAATGAGCCCAGGACACCCCTTAGAGGGCCATTCGGCCGACCCTACCCCCATGCACCTTAATGGACTTAATTTGGTTAATGGGTCATTAGATGGGTCTTGTTTAGGGCCCTAACTACAAATATTTAGCAAGAGACTAGGAACCCTCATTCCCCCATTCTTTTTTGATCGAAAATTTGCTCTCCTCCCTCCCCCTTAAGGCTGTTGGCCATCATCACCACCATACCACTCTCAAACTTCAAAATTAGATAAAGTTTTGTGCATCAAAGTTGCTCGTTACATCGTTCTACATCTAGTATTGTGCATTGAATGTGCTAGAAAGGTATAATTGTAAACCCAAATCTTTATAAATCAGTTTTTTTGATCAATTACATAGTGTATTAGAGTCTAGTGCTCAATTAATGATGTCTAGTGTTGTTAATTGTTGACTGATTGCGTAATTAACGTTGTTTGATTGAAAAACGAATTTGTTTATTGATGATATGATTAAATTGATAATATATCTGAGTTTGTAATATGTTTAATTAGAAAGATATCGAAAAGTTATTAATTTTAGACTCCGATTTTGCGTGATTTCGTTATCGTATGCTCGAGATATGCGTAATCGAAGTTTACGTTAGGGTTTGCATGAAATCCGAATTTTCTGAGTTGCATGCTATGTGTTTTAGCTTATATAAAGTGTACTAATGTATTCCTTGTGAAAATTTATGCAATTTGGACTAAATATTTGGGTCGAAAGGTTATGTAATGCTCCCGATATGATAAAACGAATATTTGATTTGTAAAGTATACTGAATCTGTTTTTAAGTTCACATAAAAATTACTAGAATGAACTAGGAATTGATTTAGACTTTTATCTTCTGTAATATGCTATTTTATATGTTACTTGACATGTTTCATTTGTATGTGAACTTGCAAGAACGTGATTTGCCATGAGATAAATGCTCTTCTAAATGATATGTCCGATTGATGGTCAAAAACTGATGAGTGTGTAATGTTTTGCAAATCTGTACGAATTGGCTAAAGCAATGTTTCTGATTATTTTATCACTTAAATTTTGAGATGTCTTGAGATGCACCAATTGGCCGTTCATTAAAATCTATTTTCTATATTTTTTGAAAAATGTTTAAAAACTGACGCGCGAGCAGAAATTTCAATAATGAACTTAGACTTGATCCCTTCTGACTACTAACTTTAAATTATCGTATGAGGCTTTGGCAGGACTTTTTGGAATCGATTTTAAGTCTAGTTATGATCTGGAGTTGGTCATAATTTTATGAATTATGTGCTATGTGCTATGAGTGTATTTCTTTATGACGTATGATTTTCGAAGGATTACTCTAAGGTACGGAAAATGCGATTTGCTTAACTATGAGTGTTAACATGTTATACGACCTATGTTTGACTTGTTGACCATGTTTGCATGACCTACTGAGATGTTTGACTTTAGTTGAGAACTTTGACCAAGTTGACTTTTGTTTTGACTTTGGTTGACTTGCTTGGATTAGTTGACTTTTACTTATTCGTTGAGTCAGTCTGAGCACTAGGACTTTGCGTACACTATGGGTTGATGAAGTTTAACCTATTAGTGTATACTTAAGATGATTTACTTTATTAAGTTGCGTTGTTCAGTCAAGAGTGTTCGACAACACTACAGTTTGCTAAGATCATTACGAGTGCTTTTGCTAAGGAGAGTCTACAGTCCCTACTATGTTTTTACAGGAATGAGATGCATGCTTTTTACAAATGTTTTACGTGTTTGGCACAAGTAACTTACTAAGAATATACATATGAGTTCAGATCAAAAATCTCTTAGCTTTATTATATTAATTACTTTGTAAGCTCGACTTATAGAACGGTACCGTTAGGTTTGACAAACCTCACCGTAACGTTAAACAGGTGCTTATGTAGTTGTAACACATACACTTGATCGGTGTATCGCCAGTATAGGGTAAACAAAAGACGTGTGATCGGCTCACGCAAAGGTCAAAGCTTTATAATCAAGTGCTCATGATAATGTATACTTTTCCAATGAAGTTTTCTAAGAAAATCTTGTGACCTTACTTAAGAAATGATTTACTAAACCTGTAGATTCACTCAACATTTTTCGTTGACGTTTTGCATATTTCATCTCAGGTACATAGAGCTAGTGCTTCCACTTTATTTGAAGTTATATGCTGTTTGCTGCTAGAACTGGACGGCATCCAGCATGTTTATCATTTTCATTTCAAGAACATATATTCGAATTTAAACAGTTTTCTTTTAAGATGTTTGGGTTCATATACATTAGTCATTGACGTCAAATGTTTCCAGATACATTATCCTTAATAAATGACTTTGTTTTAATAATTAATGCGAATTCTTTTTGAAAATGTCTCATATAGAGGGCGTGAACGATAAAATTTGGGACCAGGAGTTAATATTCCGTTAGTGGATTCTGACGGGGTATTACATTGGACACGAGTCGGCAGCTGACAAGTGACATTACATGACAACGAAGGAATGCAAAAGATTAACACATGTGCAGTTCATGGTTAAAACTTTGTCAAGCCTAGGTAACTCAACATTCCATTTGTTTAATCAAAACGAATGTCCAAAGGGGTGTTCTTGCAATTAGCTATCAAAGAAGGAAAGGAAAACCACGTGCTTCCTAACACAGTTGTCAACTTGGTACAAACATCCTTTATACCAGTGGACAATGGATCATTTACCTGGTTATTAGGGCTCCTATATATAGACGAAACCACAAATGTATAAATTATTGGTGTGGGTATTAAATCAATAGAGTCCAACCTATAAAGCTTAATTTGTTGAAAGCTATTAGGTGTAACCTGTATCAACCGGTTATCTACTCCGCCAAGGATAACCGTGATTCTTTGAGATTATATCAATAAAAGAATAACGTTGAAAATTAACTTATTACTCTAATTTAATTTCTTGTTAATTATATACTTAAATTGTTTAAACTATTTAATTAACAAAAAAAAATTGTATTCCACCCCCTCTACAAACTTCCTGTTGTTAAATTGAGACCAACAAATGGTGATTTGGATGAGGAGGTTTATATGACCCAACCTCGGGGCTTTGTCATGCCAGTTAACGAAAGTAAGGTATGAAAACTTGTGAGATCCTTATATGAGCACACCTAAACAATGGCAGTAGAGGTTTGACGCAGTGATTTTATCAAGTGGTTTTAAACTAAACCAGACTAAGAAGTATGTATATAGCAAACTTGATAATTCTATAATTTGTCTATATGTTGATGACATGCTAATCTTTGGGACTAACCGAATGAAGGTTGACTTAACAAAGGATTTTTTGGCATCAAAATTCTTTATGAAAGATATAGGTGAGGCTGACGTTACCCTTGGTATTAGGATCAAATGTAAAAGTAAAGGAATTTCAATTTCTCAATCTCATTATATTGAGAAGGTGTTGAGAAAGTTCAATTTCTTTTATTGTAATCCCGTGAGTACACATGTGGATTCAAGTGAGAAGCTTATGGCTAACCAAGGTGGAAGATGTATCACAACTTGAGTATTTTCAAGTAATAAGCTGTTAATATATGGCATAACTTGTACAAGGCTGGATATTACTTTTGTTTTGAGAAAACTAAGTAGAAATACTAGTAATCCTAGTATTTATCATTGGCAGGCAATTAGGCAGGTACTAAAGTATTTGAAGAAAACTATGGGCTATAGTTTATCTTATAGTGGGTTTCCTTAGATAAGAAAAGGATACACGGATGAGAGTTGTGAAATGTACCGTTCATATTGATTATAAATGTTTCATATTAATTGATTTCGTCGCGAGATTTTGACCTCTATATGAGACGTTTTTCAAAGACTGCATTCGATTTTAAAACAAACCATAACCTTTAAAATATTACGACGATTATCAAATAATGATAATCTAAAATATAGCGTTTTTCACACGACCATTACATAATGGTTTACAATAATATTACACATCAACATAAGTCTTCGAATGCAGTTTTCAAACAATATTATACAAGCATGGACTCAAATCTTGTCCTTAATTTAGTATGCAACAGCGTAAGCTCTTAATAATCACCTGAGAATAAACATGCTTAAAACGTCAACAAAATTGTTGGTGAGTTATAGGTTTAACCTACATATTATTAAATCATAATAATAGACCACAAGATTTCATTTTTATAACACATCTCTTATCAGGCATTTCGCAAACTGCATAGAGATAAAAATCATTCATATGTTGAACACCTGGTAACCGATGTTAACTTAATGCATAGAATATCCCCAAAACAGAACCTCTCGTCTGTATAATAATCTCGAAGTAATAAACCATCCATAACCTGAATGGGGGTTGTTAAGCCCAATAGATCTATCTTTAGGATTCGCGTCAATTAGGGGCCATTTCCCTAATTCTTAGGCTACCAGACTTGAAGGGCGATATTCGGTTTAATAAACCAACCATAGAATGTAGTTTTGCGTACTTGTGTCTATTTTGTAAAATATTTATAAAGTTGCATGTATTCTCATCCCAAAATATTAGATTTTAAAAGTGGGACTATAACTCACTTTCACAGATTTTTACTTCGTCGGGAAGTAAGCCTTGGCCACTGGCCGATTCACGAACCTATAACAAATATGTACATATATATCAAAGTATGTTCAAAATATATTTATAAAATTTTTTAGTACGTTTTAATGTTTTAAATATTTTCAGTCAGCTGTCCTCGTTAGTAACCTACAACTAGTTGTCCATAGTTAGATGTACAGAAATAAATTGATATATATTATCTTGACCCAATCCACGACCCAGTTTATACACGTCTCAGGCTAGATCACAACTGAAAGTATATATATTTTTGGAATCAACCTCAACCCTGTATAGCTAACTCCAACATTACTGCATATAGAGTGTCTATGGTTGTTCCAAATAATATATATAGATGGGTCGATATGATATGTCAAAACATTTGCATACGTGTTTAAGGTATCCCAAGATTACATAATATATTATAATACAGGTATAATACAATATAAGTTACCTAGGATATGATTTGTATAGATTTGTTACCAATTTTCACGTAGCTACAACAAGTAAAAATATCCAATCTTGTTTTACCCATAACTTCTTCGTTTAAAATCCGTTTTGAGTGAATCCAATTGCTATGGTTTCATATTGAACTTAAGTTTATGAATCTATATAGAAAAGTATAAGTTTATAGTTGGAAATACAGGTTACAAGTCATTTTTGTAAAGGTAGTCATTTCAGTCGAAAGAACGACGTCTAAATGACCATTTTGGAAAACATACTTCCGTTTTGAGTTTAATCATGATTTTTGGATATAGTTTCATGTTCATAAGAAAAATCATTTTCCCTGAAGAACAACTTTTAAATCAAAGTTTATCATATTTTTTAATTAACTAACCCAAAACAGCCCTCGGTGTTACTACAACGGCGTATATCCAGTTTTACGGTGTTTTTCGTGTTTTCAGGTTTTAAATCATTAAGTTAGCATATCATATAGATATAGAACATGTGTTTAGTTGATTTTAAAATTCAAGTTAGAAGGATTAACTTTTGTTTGTGAACAAGTTTAGAATTAACTAAACTATGTTCTAGTGATTACAAGTTTAAACCTTCGAATAAGGTAGTTTTATATATATGAATTGATTGATGTTATGAACATCACTACTACCTCAGATTTTGTGGATAAACCCACTGGAAATGAGAAAAATATATCTAGCTTCAAAGGATCCTTGGATGGCTTGAAAGTTCTTGAAGCAGAATCATGACACGAAAACAAGTTCAAGTAAAAATTTCACTAGAGATAAGATTGTTAGAGTTATAGAAATTGAATCAAAGTTTGAATATAAGTATTACCTTGTATTAGAAAGATATCTTACTGTAAATAAAAAAGATTTCTTGAGGTTGGATGATCACTTTACAAGACTGGAAATAAGCTAGCAAACTTGGAAGTATTATTGATTTTATGAAACTAGAACTTATTGAATTTATGAAGAACACTTAGAACTTGAAGATAGAACTTGAGAGAGATCAATTTGATGACGAAAATTGATGAATGAAAGTGTCTGTAAGTATTTTTTATCGTTGGTATATGGATTAAATATAAAGGATGTGTAATTTTGTTTACATGTAAAGAAGTCATGAATGATTACTAATATTTTTGTAATTTTATGAGATATTTCATTCTAGTTGCCAAATGATGGTTCCCACATGTGTTAGGTGACTCACATGGGCTGCTAAGAGCTGATCATTGGAGTGTATATACCAATAGTACATACATCTAAAAGCTGTGTATTGTACGAGTACGAATACGGGTGTATACGAGTAGAATTGTTGATGAAACTGAACGAGGATGTAATTGTAAGCATTTTTGTTAAGTAGAAGTATTTTGATAAGTGTATTGAAGTCTTTCAAAATTTTATAAATATATATTAAGACACTACATTTATATACATTTTAACTGAGTCGTTAAGTCATCGTTAGTCGTTACATGTAAATGTTGTTTTGAAGCCTTTAGGTTAACGATCCTAATAAGTGTTGTTAACCCATTGTTTATTATATCAAATGAGATGCTAAATTATTACATTATCATGATATTATGATATATTAATATATCTTAATATGATATATATACAATTAAATGTCGTTACAACGATAATCGTTACATATATGACTCGTTTCGAAATCATTAAGTTAGTAGTCTTGTTTTTACATATGCAGTTCATTGTTAATATACTTAATGATATGTCTAATTATCATAATACCATGTTAACTATATATATATCCATATATATGACATCATATAGTTTTTACAAGTTTTAACGTTCGTGAATCACCAGTCAACTTGGGTGGTCAATTGTCTATATAAAACCTATTTCAATTAATCAAGTCTTAACAAGTTTGATTGTTTAACATGTTGGAAACACTTAATCATATAAATATCAATTTCATTTAATATATATAAACATGGAAATGTTCGGGTCACTACAGTACCTACCCGTTAAATAAATTTTGTCCCGAAATTTTAAGCAGTTGGAGGTGTTGACGTATCTTCTGGAAATAAATGCGGGTATTTCTTCTTCATCTGATCTTCTCGTTCCCAGGTGAACTCGGGTCCTCTACGAGCATTCCTTCAAACCTTAACAATTGGTATCTTGTTTTTCTTGAGCCTTTTAACCTCACGATCCATTATCTCGACAGGTTCTTCAATGAATTGTAGTTTTTCATTGATTTTAATTTCGTCTAAAGGAATAGTGAGATCTTCTTTAGCTAAGCACTTCTTCAGATTCGAGACGTGAAAGGTATTATGTACATTTACGAGTTGTTGAGGTAATTCAAGTTGGTAGGCTACTGGTCCGACACGATCTAAAACTTGAATGGTCCAATGTATCTTGGATTTAGTTTTCCCCGTTTACCAAATCGAACAACGCCTTTCCAAGGCGAAACCTTAAGCATGACCATCTCCACAATTTCAAATTCTATATCTTTCCTTTTAAGGTCCGCGTAGCTCTTTTGTCGACTCTGAGCGGTTTTCAACCGTTGTTGAATTTGGATGATTTTCTCTGTAGTTCCTTGGATTATCTCCGGACCCGTAATCTATCTATCCCACAATTCATTCCAAAAAATTGGAGATCTGCACTTTCTACCATAAAGTGCTTCGAACGGTGCCATTTCGATACTCGAGTGGTAACTGTTGTTGTAGGAAAATTCTGCTAACGGTAGATGTCGATCCCAACCGTTTCCAAAATCAATAACACATACTCGTAGCATGTCTTCAACAGTCTATATCTTCCTTTCGCTCTGCCCATCAGTTTGTGGATGATAGGCAGTACTCATGTCTAGACGAGTTCCCAATGCTTGTTGTAATGTCTGCCAAAACCTTGAAACAAATCTGCCATCCCTATCAGAGATAATAGAGATTGGTATTCCATGTCTGAAGACGGCTTCCTTCAAATACAGTCGTGCTAACTTCTCCATCTTGTCATCTTCTCTTATTGGTAGGAAGTGTGATGATTTGGTAAAATGATCAACTATTACCCAAATAGTATCAAAACCACTTGCAGTCCTTGGCAATTTAGTGATGAAATCCATGGTAATGTTTTCCCATTTCCATTCAGGGATTTCGGGTTGTTGAAGTAGACCTGATGGTTTTTGATACTCAGCTTTGACATTAGAACACGTCAAACATTCCCCTACGTATTTAGCAACATCGGCTTTCATACCTGGCCACCAAAAATGTTTCTTGAGATCTTTTTACATCTTCCCCGTTCCAGGATGTATTGAGTATCTGGTTTTATGAGCTTCTCTAAGTACCATTTCTCTCATATCTCCAAATTTTGGTACCTAAATTCTTTCAGCCCTATACCGGGTTTCGTCTTCTCGAATATTAAGATGCTTCTCTGATCCTTTGGGTATTTCATCCTTTAAATTTTCCTCTTTTAAAACTCCTTGTTGCGCCTCCTTTATTTGAGTAGCAAGGTTATTGTGAATCATTATATTCATAGCTTTTACTCGAATGGGTTCTCTGTCCTTTCTATTCAAATCTTCGGCTACCACATTCGCCTTCCCCAGGTGGTAACGAATCTCAAAGTCATAATCATTCAACAATTCAATCCACCTGCGCTGCCTCATGTTCAGCTGTTTCTGATTAAATATATGTTGAAGACTTTTGTGGTCGGTATATATAATACTTTTGGCCCCATATAAGTAGTGCCTCCAAGTCTTTAATGCAAAAACAACAGCGCCTAATTCCAAATCGTGTGTCGTATAATTTTGCTCGTGAATCTTCAATTGTCTAGACGCATAAGCAATTACATTCGTTCGTTGCATTAATACACAACTGAGGCCTTGCTTTGAGGCATCACAATATATCACAAAATCATCATTCCCTTCATGCAATGACAATATAGGTGCCTAGTTAACTTTTTCTTCAACAATCGAAACGCTTTTTCTTGTTCATCCTTCCATTCAAATTTCTTCCCTTTATGCGTTAATACAGTCAAGAGTTTTGCTATTTTGGAAAAATCTTGGATGAATCTTCTGTAGTAACCAGCCAGTCCTAAAAATTGGCGTTTATGCTTCGGAGTTTTAGGGGTTTCCCACTTTTCAACGGTCTCAATCTTTGCCAGATCCACCTGAATACCTTCTTTGTTCACTATGTGACCGGGGAATTGAACTTCTTCCAACTAAAATGTACACTTTGAAAACTTAGCATACCGTTTTTCTTTCCTCAATAACTCTAGCACTTTTCTCAAATGTTCTTCGTGCTCTTGATCATTCTTCGAGTAGATAAGTATGTCATCAATGAAAACAATGACAAACTTGTCGAGATATGGCTCACACACACGGTTCATGAGGTCTATAAACACAGCTGGTGCGTTAGTCAATCCAAACGGCATAACCATAAACTCGTAATGACCGTAACGCATTCTGAAAGTAGTCTTCGGAATATCGTCCTCCTTCACCCGCATTTGATCATACTCAGAACGTAAATCAATCTTCGAATAAACTGACGAGCCTTGTAATTGATCAAATAATTCGTCGATTCTCGGTAGTAGGTAATGGTTCTTGATGGTAAGTTTGTTCAACTCTCGGTAGTCGATACACAACCTAAATGTACCATCCTTCTTTTTGATAAACAAAACAAGAGCTCCCCATGGTGATGTACTTCATTTCACTGGGTGCGAGTCTGTATGGAGCACGAGCTATTGGTGCAGCTTCCGGTACAAGATCTATTTGAAATTCAACAGATCGGTGTGGAGGTAATCCCAGTAATTCTTTCGGAAATACATCGGGAAATTCTTTTGCGACGGGAACATCATTGATGCTCTTTTCTTCAGTTTGTACTTTCTCGACGTATGCTAGAACAGCATAGCAACCCTTTCTTATTAACTTTTGCTCCTTCAAATTACTAATAAGATTTAGCTTCGCGTTGCTCTCTTCTCCGTACACCATTAAGGGTTTTCCTTCTTCTCGTACAATGCGAATTGCATTTTTGTAACATACGATCTCTGCTTTCACCTCTTTCAACCAGTCCATGCCAATTATCATATCAAAACTCCCTAACTCTACTGGTATCCAATCAATCTTAAATGTTTCGCTAACCAGTTTAATTTCTCAATTCCGACATATATTATCTGCTGCAATTAATTTACCGTTTGCTAATTCTACTATAAATTTATTATCAAAAGGCGTCAATGGATAACTTAATTTAGCACAGAAATCCTTACTCATATAGCTTCTATCCACACCCGAATCAAATAAAACATAAGCAGATGTATTGTCAATAAGAAACGTACCCGTAACAAGCTCCAGGTCTTCCTGCGCTTCAACCGCATTAATGTTGAAGACTCTTCCTCGGCCTTACCCATTATTATCCCCCTGATTTGGACACATATTTTTGTAATGGCCCTTCTTCCCGCATCCGAAACAGGTAATGTCTGCATAACTTGTTCCGGCATTATTTGTTCCCTTAGCCATTGATCCGTAGATTTCGCACTTTGTCGCACCATGGCCCTTTCTATTACACTTAGTACACACTGCTGTACAGAGCCCAGTTGGATGGTATCCTTCACATCTCTGGCAGAATTTCTGCCTCTTGTTGTTATTGTTGGGATTGTTGTTGTTGCGGTTGTTATTGTTGTTGAAACGGTTGTTGTAGTTGTTGCTGGGGTGGTTGTTGTTATTACGTTTATTGTTGCAAAAATTGGTGCGATTGTAGTTATGATTGTTGGGTTGATTATTGAAATTGTGACCCTTGTCACTGGTTTCTTCCCATTTCCTCTTGACTTGTTTCGTATTGGCTTCTTCGGCCGCCTGTTCTTTAATCCTTTCCTCAATTTGATTTATTAGTTTATGAGCCATTCGACTTGCCTTTTGTATGGATGCGGGCTCGTGTGAACTTATATCCTCTTGGATCCTTTCTGGTAACCCTTTTACAAATGCGTCGATTTTCTCTTCTTCATCTTCGAACGCTCCCGGACACAATAGGTACAACTCTGTGAATCGTCATTCGTACGTGGTAATATCAAACCCTTGTGTTCGTAACCCTCTAAGCTCTACCTTGAGCTTATTGACCTCGTTTCTGGAATGGTACTGCTCGTTCATTAAGTGTTTGAATGCTGACCATGGTAGTGCGTAAGAAGCATCTTGTCCCACTTGTTCGAGATAGGTATTCCACCATGTTAACGCAGTACCTGTGAAGGTATGCGTGGCGTACATTACCTTATCTTCCTCATCACATTTTCTTATAGCAAACACAGATTCGACCTTTTCGGTCCATCGTTTCAGTCCGACTGGTCCTTCAGTTCCATCGAATTCCAGAGGTTTACAGGCAGTGAAAGCCTTGTAGGAGCATCCTACATGGTTTCCTGTGGAGTTAACTCCACTGCTAGACCCTGAGTTATTGTTGTTTTGCATTGTAGCCTGTACTGCGGCTATATTTGCTGCAAGGAAAGCACGGAACTCTTCCTCACTCATGTTCAAGTTCTGACGAGTAGTCGGTGCCATTTCCTTCAAAAATAGCCAAAAGAATTAAGCTAATCATATAGAATATTAAGAGTAGTCAATAGTATTCCGTAGCATAATATGAACTCATTTATAAAAGTTTTTTCTTCATATTAGCGTTTTATAAGTTTTAATTCGGGTAATACCTACCCGTTATTTTCATACTTAGTAGCTAACATACAATTCAACTACTACAATTCTATAAGAAAACTGATTATAATAATATTTCACATTCAAACTTTTATACAATATTTTGCAAACTTACAATACCGCTATTTTACATATAGCATGAAATATAGCACATAAAAACTCTGATACAAAACAGTTGCGAAGACAATTCTAGTTAATACGCAAGTCGTTCAACAAAGGCAATAAAGACACGTAATTCATACGTCCAGAAACAAGTTATGCATTCTGGTTTTACTATGACTACTTCTCATCCTTGGTCTTGTGGAACATAACCGTTGTGACCGTTGACAATACAGCATGTTGTAATGTCATCAAAAGGACGAGGGTTTCGTAATGTCCAACAGCCCCGTAATAATCTAAAAACCTTGTTTCTCATCTCAACTACCGAGTCCATCACTTGTGGGAATGTTTTATTTAAAAGTTGCAACCCAATGTTCTTTTTCTCAATTTGATGAGAAGCGAACATTATTAACCCGTAAGCATAACATGCTTCTTTATGTTGCATGTTAGAAGCTCTTTCTAACTCACGAAATCCTATGTTGGAATATGTTGAGTCAAAATAGGTTCTTAACCCGTAGCGTAAAATTGCATTTGGATTCCCCGCATTTAATGCTTTAAAGAAAACACGGCGTAACTTACGGTCTCCCCAATGTGATATACCCCACCTATCAAAGGAAAACCTTTTATAAACTAAGGCATTTCTGGAAAGTCTTTTAAATGTTTGACAAGTTAATTTCGCCATAACTTAATGTGCTGATGAATTCTGACCAACTCTAGACAAGATTTCCTCAATCATATCCTCTGGTAGGTCTTCTAAAATATTCGGTTGTCTACCCTTAACGTTCATTTTGTTTTTATACTGTAAAATAGACAAGGATTAGATTCGTAAAAGATAATTAACTAAAAATACAAGCAATTTTTACATAGAACATAAAAGTACAAGCACACTATATTACATATATTACACAACATGATTACAACTCTTTAATCCGACTCACTCGTTTCTTCTTCTTCGGACTTGGTTCGTTTTGCTAATTTCCTATGGATATATGATGCTCCCCTAATACGAGCTGTCGTTTTCCACAATAGTTTAGAAAAACCTGGTGGTTTAGAGGTTCCCGGGTCATTGTTACATTTTAGGAAATACGTATGTTGCCGATACATATAAAGTTCATCGGGGTTGGAATCGGGTTTCTCTATTTTTATACCTTTTTCCTTATTATTTTCTTTTGCTTTATTAAATTGGGTCGAGGTAATTTCTATAACATCATCGGAATCCTCATCGGGATCCAATTCATCGGAAAATTGATAATTTTCCCAATATTTTGCTTCCTCGGCGGAAACACCATTGACCATCATTAACATTGGTCCGTTGGTTGAGGATTTTATTTTATTTAATCGATTTACTATAGGTATCAATATTTCTTCTTTCGGAACCTCTTCTTTTTCCGGTTCCTCCTCTTCTGATTCCTCTTCTTCCGGTTCCTCTTCTTCCGGTTCCTCATCGGGAATTTGTGAATCTTCCCAAATTATATTCGACTCTTCATTATTATTAGGTGAGTCGATGGGATTTGTACTAGTGGTAGACATCTATCACACAATATCAAACATATTAAGAGGTTAATATATCACATAATATTTACATGTTAATAATATATAATTTCCAACAAAAGTGTTAAGCAATCATTTTTAAAGAAAAAACGGTCGAAGTCCAGACTCACTAATGTATCCTAAAAAACTCGATAAGACACACTAATGAAAATTTATGGTTCTCTAAGACCAACGCTCTGATACCAACTGAAATGTCCCGTTCATATTGATTATAAACGTTCCATATTAATTGATTTCGTCGCGAGGTTTTGACCTCTATATGAGACGTTTTTCAAAGACTGCATTCGATTTTAAAATAAACCATAGCCTTTAAAATATTGCGATGATTATCAAATAATGATAATCTAAAATATAGCGTTTTTCACACGACCATTACATAATGGTTTACAATAATATTACACATCAACATAAGTCTTCGAATGCAGTTTTTAACAATATTATACAAGCATGGACTCCAAATCTTGTCCTTAATTTAGTATGCAACATCGGAAGCTCTTAAATATCACCTGAGAATAAACATGCTTAAAATGTCAACAAAATTGTTGGTGAGTTATATGTTTAAGCTACATATTATTAAATCATAATAATAGACCACAAGATTTCATTTTTATAACACATCTCTTATCAGGCATTTTGCAAACTGCATAGAGATAAAAATCATTCATATGTTGAACACCTGGTAACCGACGTAACTTAATGCATAGAATATCCCCAAAACAGAACCTCTCGTCTGTATATAATGATCTCGAAGTACTAAACCATCCATAACCTGAATGAGGGTTGTTAAGCCCAATAGATCTATCTTTAGGATTCGCGTCAATTAGGGGTCATTTTCCTAATTCTTAGGCTACCAGACTTGAAGGGCGATATTCGGTTTAATAATCCAACCATAGAATGTAGTTTTGCGTAGTTGTGTCTATTTTGTAAAACATTTATAAAGTTGTATGTATTCTCATCCCAAAATATTAGATTTTAATAGTGGGACTATAACTCACTTTCACAGATTTTTACTTCGTCGGGAAGTAAGACTTGGCCACTGGTCGATTCACGAACCTATAACAAATATGTACATATATATCAAAGTATGTTCAAAATATATTTACAACATTTTTTAATACGTTTTAATGTTTTAAATATTTTCAGTCAGCTGTCCTCGTTAGTAACCTACAACTAGTTGTCCATAGTTAGATGTACAGAAATAAATTGATATATATTATCTTGACCCAATCCACAACCCAGTGTATACACGTCTCAGGCTAGATCATAACTCAAAGTATATATATTTTTGGAATCAACCCTGTATAGCTAACTCCAACATTACTGCATATAGAGTGTCTATGGTTGTTCCAAATAATATATATAGATGGGTCGATATGATATGTCAAAACATTTGCATACGTGTCTATGGTATCCCAAGATTACATAATATATTATAATACATGTATAATACAATATAAGTTAGTTAGGATATGATTTGTATAGATTTGTTACCAATTTTCACGTAGCTACAACAAGTAAAAATATCCAATCTTGTTTTACCCATAACTTCTTCGTTTTAAATCCGTTTTGAGTGAATCCAATTGCTATGGTTTCATATTGAACTTAAGTTTATGAATCTATACAGAAAAAGTATAAGTTTATAGTCGGAAATACAGGTTACAAGTCATTTTTGTAAAGGTAGTCATTTCAGTCGAAAGAACGACGTCTAGATGACCATTTTAGAAAACATACTTCCATTTTGAGTTTATTCATGATTTTTGGATATAGTTTCATGTTCATAAGAAAAATCATTTTCCCAGAAGAAAAACTTTTAAATCAAAGTTTATCATAGTTTTTAATTAACTAACCCAAAACAGCCCGCGGTGTTACTACAACAGCGTATATCAAGTTTTACGGTGTTTTTCGTGTTTTCAGGTTTTAAATCATTAAGTTAGCATATCATATAGATATAGAACATGTGTTTAGTTGATTTTATAAGTCAAGTTAGAAGGATTAACTTTTGTTTGCGAACAAGTTTAGAATTAACTAAACTATGTTCTAGTGATTACAAGTTTAAACCTAAGAATAAGGTAGTTTTATATATATGAATCGAATGATGTTATGAACATCATTACTACCTCAGGTTTTATGGATAAATCCACTGGAAATGAGAAAAATATATCTAGCTTCAAAAGATCCTTGGATGGCTTGAAAGTTCTTGAAGCAGAATCATGACACGAAAACAAGTTCAAGTAAGATTTCCACTCGAAATAAGATTGTTAGAGTTATAGAAATTGAATCAAAGTTTGAATATGAGTATTACCTTGTATTAGAAAGATATCTTACTATAAATAAGAAAGATTTCTTGAGGTTGGATGATCACTTTACAAGATTGGAAGTAAGCTAGCAAACTTGGAAGTATTCTTGATTTTATGAAACTAGAACTTATTGAATTTATGTAGAACACTTAGAACTTGAAGATAGAACTTGACAGAGATCAATTTAATGAAGAAAATTGATGAATGAAAGTGTTTGTAGGTGTTTTTGGTCGTTGGTATATGGATTAGATATAAAGGATGTGTAATTTTGTTTACATGTAAATAAGTCATGAATGATTACTAATATTTTTGTAATTTTATGAGATATTTCATGCGAGTTGCCAAATGATGGTTCCCACATGTGTTAGGTGACTCACATGGGCTGCTAAGAGCTGATCATTGGATTGTATATACCAATAGTACATACATTTAAAAGCTGTATATTGTACGACTACGAATACGGGTGTATACGAGTAGAATTGTTGATGAAACTGAACGAGGATGTAATTTTAAGAATTTTTGTTAAGTAGAAGTATTTTGATAAGTTTATTAAAGTCTATCAAAAGTGTATAAATAAATATTAAAACACTACATGTATATACATTTTAACTGAGTCGTTAAGTCATCGTTAGTCGTTACATGTAAATGTTCTTTTGAAGCCTTTAGGTTAACGATCCTGTTAAGTGTTGTTAACCCATTGTTTATTATATCAAATGAGATGCTAAATTATTAAATTATCATAAAATTATGATATATTAATATATCTTAATATGATATATATACAATTAAATGTCGTTACAACGATAATCGTTACATATATGACTCGTTTCGAAATCATTAAGTTAGTAGTCTTGTTTTTACATATGTAGTTTATTGTTAATATACTTAATGATATGTTTACTTATCATAATACCATGTTAACTATATATATATATCCATATATATGACATCATATAGTTTTTACAAGTTTTAACGTTCGTGAATCACTAGTCAACTTGGGTGGTCAATTGTCTATATAAAACCTATTTCAATTAATCAAGTCTTAACAAGTTTGATTGCTTAACATGTTGGAAACACTTAATCATATAAATATCAATTTCATTTAATATATAAACATGGAAAAGTTCGGGTCACTACAAGTTGTATAACTAATGTCGAAGATCATTCTTTAGCAAGTGGTTGGGTGTTCTTGTTTAAGGGAGGTGCCATCTTATGGGCTTCTAAGAAGCAGACATGTATTACCAACTCAAAAATGGAATATGAGTTTGTTGTAGTTGCTGCTGATAAAAAGGCCTAAACATATGACACGTATGTCTATCCATTGTGATAATTCTACTATATTGGCAAAGGCATATAACTAGATGTACAATGGGAAGTATAGTTACTTAGGTGTCAGACGTAGCATGATTGGTGAACCTATTTTCTATAGTGTTTGTGAGTTCACAACATAATTTAGCTGATAACTTGATGAAGGGATTGGCAAGAGATATGGTTGACAAGTCTACTGCTGGGATGAGTTCAAAGTCCACATATATTTCTGATTATAATATACCCAATTCCCTTCTGATGAATATCAGAATTTGAATTTAATGTAGAATTCTTATACTTAGAAATTGGATTATATAAATTTTGTATCATCTCATTGTAAGGTATGTACTCGGACCAGCTGAAGGTAAGGTTGAAGCTTAGCTTCTTAATGGTTCATTAGAAAAGTGCAAAAGCTAGTGCATGACATCAGTGAACTACCCATGTGAATGTGAAGTTTTGCCGCTTCAACAATGCTTGAAATTTAGGTTTGGATACATTCATGATTGGATATAGACAGAGGTATTGTAAAGTGTCAGGATAATTGATATAACCGAAACAGACGGTTTTATTTATGCGGTGTCGTTAGGCCGCAAGGCATCAAAATCAGCTAATCGAGAGGGGAATAGTGGTTTATTATTTATATTTTGCGATGCCTAAATTTACTTTTAACTTTCTAAGGTAGAAGGTGCAGGTTAACCTTGGGTCGTACTTTTGAATAGTTTAATGAATTAAAGATCAATGGGATAATTGTATTTGGTTAAATTACCTAGATAAAAGATAGTAGTTGGTTTTAAGCTAATAATCCTAATTGCAGAAAAGTAAAGGTGATTGAGGGATATCCGTATTATGCAGATAAGGAAAATGTTGACCAACATATCAGTTTGGGCTAAGGAAAGGTAATTATGTTAATGCTAAAGCTATGATTAGAATGGTGTAGATTAGGTTAGATGAGCCAATTAGACAGACCTACTTACCGCTAGACTCTCGGAGTTCACGTTGAGTAGTGAAAAGTATGTCACTTGGTTGTATGATAGAAATGTTACTATACCTCAGAGGTTATCCTCAATAAAGCACTAGGTTTATTAGTGAGTTGAGTTCTAATCCAAACCCTCGTTATCAGTTTGCATAACTGAATAACAATGTGACATGTTGAATGAACACTAAGCACAAATGGAATGAGTCCGTCGGGTTATGTTGACAAAACATTAGTGTAAACAAACAACCATTTCATCATACTAATGAGATCATACCAATATAAACAATATACAACATTATGGTCGACATACTTAAACTAAATCAGATAGAAACCTATTAGATACCTAAACAGTTGATATGACTTAATCCTAGGGCAACAATCAAATAAGAACATGTAATAGGTTTGGGTCACATAGTTAAGGTACTAACTAGATCTTAACAGCTCCTAAGAGGTCTCTTTGGAACAATCAATAGGTATACTAAGTCATTCATGTCTCAATTCCTAAGTTCCGTGTCCTAAAAGCGCATTAGATACCTCTCGGGAAATCTGGCTATACCGAGTTCATAGAATCTTCAGGTACAGTATAACCAGGTGTCTTAATCCTATGAAGTAGCTGAGTCCATATAGGTAGATAAGTCTTTATCACAACCTATCCTTATGATGCTAGCATACAAATCTATCGGGGTCACAAATTCCGCATAACAACAGTAATCGTACTAATTTAACATAATTACGCTAACCCAAACTTCTATCATGGTGACATACAAATTAATTAAGCTAACATGGCAATATCAGAACGCATTATAAAACATAAGTGATAACAATACATGTTTATTTAATTAGACAATCATTTCGGATTAAAACTTGAAAAGGTTGAAATAATCTGCCCGAGATCGCATGGACTTGCCGGGATATCCTCCGAAAAATAAAAGTTAACCTAGCTACTACTAAAACCTAACTAAAATGCTTGAAAATCTAAATTGAATTATAAATTGAGAGTTTGTAAAAATGAATGCAACAAGCTCCTTAAATAGGCAAAGTTCCAGCTGCCATACGGCTGACAGGTTGTATGGCAAGCAGTATGGCCTGCCCATATGGCTTAGCAGCCCGTTTGTTATGCCCTGATACATGGAAGGGCATATCCATTGTGGCAGGCCGTATGGCAGGACGGATGGCAAGCCGTATGGCCGCCCTGGTTTGCTGTTTTTCCTGGATCATAACTTGTCTTTCACCATTTTCACTCTATAATCTTCGTTTTAGCTCTGTTTTACTTGATTCTTTTTGCATTGCCTTCGTAATCACTTAATCTACAAAATTACCAACAAAGTTTGGAACTTTATTGATTTAGGGCTCAATATCGGGGGTAAAAACGTGAATTTTTGGCCGATATCAAATACTCCACACTTAGCTTTGCATGTCCTCAAGCAAAAAGCGGGAATATAAGGTTTTCTTCTAATAGATTCTCCCTTGCACACTGTTAGATTCTTTTATTATTCTTTCATCAAGAGTTGTCACAACTTTCGAAACTAGTAGAAAAAGTTTCGAACTTCGATGGTTTAGTCGCTAGATTTCAATCGCGTCCATGGTAAAAAAAGGCATACTTTCTAACTCTCAGATGTAGAATTTACATGACCAGGCTTCTCACTATCGGATCACTCATATCACTCAAGTGTTTAGGGTGCCCTAATCTAGTTGTATTGTCTCTCAGAAGCCAGTCGTGTAATGGTTTTCATCATAGGCTTGCTAAAGCATCGATATCTCCACCGGTTAAGTAAGGGGGATACTAATCTTCTTCCTAGGCATTCTTTTAAGAGGAAGACGGGTTGTAAGGTTGGTTGAAGAGTTTATGGAAAGGTGAAAGGTATTTGGATCTTTTGAAATTTAAAGAGAATTGATAGATTTTTATTCTTCAGATTATCCATTTTTGGATAGAGAATGGCTTGAATTCTGCGATGAGTTCTTCGGAAGAAGCGGATTTTGCAAAGACTTTTGTCTAGAATTTTTCTTGGGTCTTCGGGCAATCCTTCTGTGGGCAACTTCTCGGGTTTTTCTTGCCTTTATTTTAGAGGCTTTTCTCTTTCAATATATATATATATATATATATATATATATATATATATATATATATATATATATATATATATATATATATATATATATATATATATATATATATATATATATATATATATATATATATATATATATATATATATATATATATATATGTATATATATATATATATATATATATTTGCATACCCATTTCTTCATAACTTTTGTCCTTTGTTCCTGGTGCCTAGAGAGAAAGTGATAATTCACCGAAAATAGGTCATTGACTTATCAAAAAACAATCGGGGTTTCGGAAACTTTTCAACAAGTGTTTTGAAGCGAATTTGATCGATCTATCTCTTTATTGATCCCTGGATCTTTTGAAAAGCGAAAGGAATGAAGATGAATGGGTAGTGTATTTTGGGAGTGAATTTGGGGTGAGTATTTTCTTATTCATCAACTATTTGAGGTGAGTTGGTCAGTTTTAAATGCGTGGAGTGGAAACGGAAACTGATGATTTTTGTCTTCTCTATTCAGAATGATTTTGGAAGGAGTATCGCACCTACACCACGTATGGCGCTTACTAACCATTGTCCTTGAAACGTATGTCAAAACCAAGTTCTAACTTAAACGTACACCAGCACGCTCATCAAATGAATTAACAAAGTACTGTAGATTTGATGGGTCATACAGGTACTTCAGGTCCAAGAACTCCACACTTTTTGGGAGTAAGGTCGTGTTTGGTCCTGTGTAGCCTTTTACCTATTTTTTCGAAAAAAATCTTTTGACACAAATAATGAGTTTTAGCTTCATCGTTCTTTTCTAGTGAATGTTCTGAAAACTAATTTTTAGCAATTTTATAAAATCTTTTGGGTAAAACGAGGTAAGAATTTTTCGAATTTCCCTAATATTCTTTTCTAATTACTTTTTAGACAAAAGAATTTTTTCATAATTTTGGCATTTTTCAGTTACTTGTAAACCTTTACCCAATACCCCACACTTAAAAGAACATTGTCCCTAATGTTCCCTAAAATAGAATATTTTGAATCTTTGATAAATTAAGGACAATATCTTCTAGAATCTCTAAGTTGGTTGCGAGAATTACCCCACACTTAGAGATTTTAGTGCTTAATAATTGAAAGAGGTTTTAGGACAGATTACTTCCCTATGATCAAGTTATTATCCTAGTGATGGGCTTTCCTATTGTTAGGCTATGCTCCTAGTGCTGGAAAGGACCAGTCTCCTTGATAAAATTCAGCATGAAGAACAAAAGAGAGTAACATTTCCACTAGATATATTTTTATACAATGCTTTTATAATAAAGGTAAAATTAGAAGAAAATAAAGTAGTCTAAGTGATACTCTCCTGGCCTGTTTGTAGAGCAGTGTCAGCGAAGTATTCATCAGGTCCGAAGATATCATCCTCATCCTCGAGTCTTGGAAAATCCTCAAGTGGTTATCTGGCATCCAACTCAGGGCCCAATAGTGGGTCTAGACATAGGTCTGGCGGTATCTCCAGGTGTGATAGGCTCGAGAATGGTTCCTCATCGGGGATGTTCCTGGTAATCTCAAAGACCTGGGCCATAGGTGGCTCTACTGAGATAGGGACTGTGACTAAGTGCCAGCCCTCAAGTAGCTCACGAATAGGGACTGTTTCAATGACTGGATCAGGTGAAACAGCTAAAACAGGTGGCGTGATAGAAGTGGCACGAAATGGGGCTATTGAATGAACCGAAACCGGAGTAGAGCACCTAGAAGTAGCTTGTCATGTAGGTGGAACACGACGCGCAAATCTGAATGAGGAAGGGCCTAGAGTAGTTCGGGGCATTCCTTCGCACTGAAGATATGCTCTGAAAGCTCTGTAGAGTCTCTGATGATCTCTAAGTAATGGTCATGTGATAGTTGGATCACTAATGGTGGCTCCATGGTGAATCACAACCTGTGGCTCACGTGGCTCTAATGGCTCTGGATGCTCAGCGGGTACAGAAGGTAAACGCTTGGAGCATTGTACTGGAAGAGCTGGCAGTTCCGCAATGATATCCTCCTCAACACTCTCTAGAATCAAACATCTCGGGCCTAGCTGTCCCGTCGAATGCATGTGCTGATCTGTGCTGCTCTATGATAGGTAAACCATGGGAGTCCTTCTCCTGCGGATGGGAATGTTATAGGAAGTTCCTGAACTTGGCATTTTACCTGGATACATTCCAACAAACTAGTAAGTACTAAGCACAAGTACGGCGCTTAGGGTTAGTGCACAGTAAAATATTTTGCGGACTAAAAATAAATTAAAAATTGAAAAGGATAAGCAAGGGGTGCCTCCCAAGAGTGCTTTGTTTCTCAAGTCGTTATAGCTCGACTTCTTTTGGCATGTCTTCAGAATGGATCAAGGGAGAAAAGATGTTCCTCCCTGTTGTGTTCTTCTAGATAAGCTTTCAATCGGTGGTCATTGACTTTGAAGTTTCTAGTGGTTCCTTCTAATTCTACGGCTCCATGGGGAAAAGTGTGTATTCCTTTAAATGGTCCACTCCATCGTGATCTGAATTTACCAACGAATTTCTTGAATCGAGAATTGAAGAGTAGAACTTTATCTCCAAGAGCGAATTTGTTGGTATTAGTTTTGCATCGTGTATCAGCTTCGTCCGTTCCTTGTAGATATATGATGTCTCGTACGCTTGGTCCCTTAATTCAGCAAGTTCATTCAACTACATCTTCCGATGCCTAACGGTTACTGAAGGATCGAGGTTACAGGTTTTCAGTGCCCAGAGAGCTTTATATTCGAGTTCTAGCGGAAGGTGACTGGCTTTTCCATAGATCATGCGGTAGGGTGTAGTTCCTAGAGGATTTTTGTAAGCAGTCTGGAATGCCAACAGAGCATCATCTAGTTTCTCAGCCCATTTATTCCCATGATTGCTGATGGTTTGTTCAAGAATTATTTTGAGTGCTCTATTAGTGACTCCCGTTTGTCCGTTGGTCTGCAAATGATAGGCATTGGACATCTTGTGGGTAACTCCATATTGTTGCATCACCTTCATAAATCGAGTATTATAGAAGTGTGTGCCTCTATCACTTATTATAGTGCGGGGAGCTCCGAATTGGTAGAAGAGTCTCGTCAGGAAATTAGTGATGACCTTGGCATCATTGGTTGGAAATGCTTGGGCTTCGACCCATCTGGAGACATAATCTACTACTACTAGGACATATTCTTTCCTATTAGACTTGGGGAACGACCACATAAAGTTTAATCCCCATATATCGAAGATTTTGCAAGCTTGGATATTATTCTGAGGCGTCTCATTCTTCATAGAGATAATCCCTTGTCTTTGGCAAGCGTCGCAATGCTTTACAAGCTCTTGTGCATCTCAGAATATAGTAGGCCAATAAAATCCTGAATCGTAGGACCTTTCTTGCGGTTAAGTTTACTTCATGATGACCTCCAGTTGGTCCGTGATGACATTGGTGAAGAATCCCTGTTTCTTGTTTCTCATCTACGCACCTCCTGATTATCTGATCAGGGCAAATTCTGAGCAGGTATGGATCTTCCCATTAGTAGTATTTAGCATCCCTGACGAACTTCCTTCTTCGGGATGTGCTCATTCCTTTTTGTACCACTCTGGAAACTAGGTAGGTGGGTTTATCAGTGTACCAAGGGATATCAGTGAATTATGATTCTATGTTGGCTTTTCCTAAGCTCATAAGCTGTTCTTCTGGAAATATGTCTCTAATATATTGTTCAACAAGTTGTTCCATCGTTGGATTCTCCAAACGACTAAGATGGACTGCTGTGATGTTCTCTGCTCCTTTCTTATCTTTAATCTCGATATCGAATCTCTGAAGGAGCAAGATCCATCGTAGGAGTCTTGGTTTAGCATCTTGCTTAGTAAATAGAAATTTTAGGGCTGAATGATCTGTGTAAACCGTAGTTTTGGACAGGATGAGATAAGAACGAAATTTGTCGAAGGCGAAAACTACTGCTAGCAGCTCCTTTTACATAGTGGTATAATTCTCTTAAGCTCCAGTTAAGGTTTTGCTGCCATAATAGATCGGATGGAAATGCTTATATTTTCGTTGTCCTAGTACAGCTCCAACTGCAAAGTCACTAGTGTCACACATGATTTCGAATGGTAAGCTCCAGTCAGGAGCTATCATGATGGGTGCATGTGTGAGCTGTTCCTTTAGATAGTTGAACACTTGAACACATTCTTCATTAAAGACGAACGAAACTTCCTTTCCAAGGAGATGAGTAATAGGTCGTGTGACCTTTGGAAAATCTTTGATAAAACGTCGGTAGAAACTAGCTTGTCAAAAGGAAACTCCTCACAGCTTTTACTGTGGTAGGCTCTGGAAGCTTAGTTATGGTTTCAATCTTAGCCTTGTCGACTTCTATTTGTGACTTTGATATCTTATATCCTAAAACTCTTACTTCTTTTACCATGAAGTGATATTTTTCTCAATTTAGAACTAAGTTCGAATCTTCACACCGGGTGAGCATCTTGTCAAGGTTAGAAAGGCATGACTTAAAGGTACTACCGAAGACGGAGAAGTCATCCATGAAGACTTCCATACAACGTTCGATCATGTCATGGAATATAGCAACCATACAACTCTGAAATGCAGCGATTGTGATATCGGCCAAAGAGTCACGTTTTTACCCCCGATATTCAGTCCTAAAAGCACGAATTAATTAACCTTTTCTAGAGAATTGAGCATTTATTTGTCTTGTTTGATAGATCAAGTGATTATGAAGACAACGCAAGAAGAATCAACAAAAACGGGCTTAAAACGGAGAATCTAGAGTGAAAACAGTAGAAAACCTGGAAAGCTATTAAAAATAAACGGCCTGCCAGTAAAGGAGAAAAATGGCCTGCCATACTATGGTGGACGGCCTGCCAGATTGAAAACGGCCTGCCATAAAAACGGGATGATTAAACGGCCAGCCACCCAATTGGACGGCCCAACAGCAATTAAGCGGGCTTATTGGACGGCCTGCCCTCAAATTGGACGGCCTACCCTTAAATTGGAAGGCCTGCCAGACACAGCCAGCCAGACACAGCCTGCCAGGCCAAGATTTAGTATAAATAAGGCTCATTTGTTTCCACTTCAAACACACTCCACTTTCCACTCTTCACTTCACTCTCAATTTTAGTTTTATAGTCTAGTTCAAGAATAGTTTTTCGAGGCCTTCTCACCTCCGAGCGGGAAATTAAGTACCGGAGGCGAACGTCGAAGATTGTACTAAGAAGATGTCTAGAGTCAGAGTTTTCAAGCACTTGTAACGGTCCACGTCATTTATATACGGTGAACACTTATCTTAATTTAATGATATATTTGGTTATCTTGAATTAATGTATGCATTTGTCTATCCGTTATAATTGTGATGTTTGTTAATATTTATCTGTAACTTATACTGTTGTTATGCTAAAACCTTGACAGTTTAGAGGTCTAATTTACGGACCATCTTTTCTAATTACCCACGTGGCTATAACCTAGTGATAGGAACTGATCAATCCTAGGATACAGGGTAACTAGTTATGTATGCTTAACGTCACAATAGGGTTAAGTACCTACACATCGATAAGGTAACTATCTATCAGAGAAGAGTTGTCCGCCTTAAGATTGTGATTAGGTTAGTACTATATGATTCTTATGAATACTGGTCTAGTCAAAAGCATGATTCGTGTCAGAAGCAGTGTTCTAGTGATGCTGTCTAATGATCCGGGGTTGAGTAATTGATCGCAAAGGAGAGACGTCTAATCCAATTAGCAGTACCTTAGAATATCTAAGATTGAACATCTGCTAATGTTAAGGCGTAGCTATAGTATTAAGTGGAAGATTCGTATAGTAGTAATACCAACTAGGATTAAGAAAATTCGGAACCTTTCTTAGGTACATCACTCTGTTCGTGAACCTAGGACTTCATCCAAGATAGGTCGCTTTAATCTTTTAGATTAGCGTTGGGAGTAGGATATGATGTACCGACCAGCATCTTCAAAACCTAGACTCTTAGTGACAAATCAATTAGGTTACCTCCTCTTGATTAAGGTCTAGTGCTCATTCTAAGAAGTAGAACTTTATAGGTAGTCTCCCTACAGCCCTAAATATTACATTCAACCCTTTACTTTATCTGTCATTTATCTTATTTATAGTATATCTATCCTTAGTTTATTAAATACACCTTACTTGCTATAGGGTTATCTTTAGATGTACTACGATCCCACATTACTATCAAATGTACAAAAATACGAACCTAGGTTATACTTATCCTTTACTTGTTATAAAAAGAAGCAAATAGGTGGATTATAGCTAGGAAACCCAGCTAAATATAAGTAATAAAACCATTACTCCCTTTTGGTAACAAATTCTGACATTTTGCGACCTAACGACACCGCATAAATAAAACCATCCGTTTTGGCCATACCATTAGGTAAAGTAAAGTATTTGGCGCCCCTGCCGGGGATCAAAATTTCTGTTTGCTAAGATAAACTGTGATTCTATCAAGATATCTGAGATTCTTGAGTGGTGTCTAAGAAAGACAATTATACACGGACTTGGTTGTTGGATTTTCCAAATAGTTTCCAATTATATTGGAACCAAAAGGATCTTGCCTCTCCGTTGTCAGCCTGGCCACTCGTTTCAAAGATAGATTGACTAAAACACTCACGCTTAACAATCGGAAAGTTTGATGGTATAGGATTATTAGTCGCCTTTAGAGAAACCCTAATTATCTAAAATATAAAAACTAAAATTATTAATATTATAAATTATTATTTTCTGTAAAATCTATGACAAACTTAACCAACTACGAAGAAGATTTGTAGGATATTTATCCTCCACCAACTTTGGAAACCGGAGAAGGTATCGTTTATAAAATCCAAAATATAAAAACAGTTTCAACAAAAATAAATCTAAATCCTAATGAGTCTCGTTAGAAGCCTCCAGTTTCTGATTCTTGTAGTCCAAGAGGCTGGACAACTTCGTCTAACCCGAAGATTTCATTGCTATTAGAGAAATTTTATTCAAACGAACCAGGATTCGACCCTTTTCACGATCCAAAAGGAGGGTTCAGTCTCAATGAACTCTTACACATGGAAGATGAGATCCGGAAAGAATATCCCACTTATTTTCGATATCCGTTCTTGATAAAGTATGATTCTAAGAAAGGACGTTACATAGATAATCCAAACGCCCCCTTCATCGGAAATCTGCTAAATCCTAAACGAAGACTGGATGTTTACCGCGATTTCGTCAGACATCTTTATATTCAGATTTTCCATTTTCTAAATGTCAAATGCAAGAAATGCATCATCTACGTAATCATGTACGTTTCCTCCACAATCTCTCAAAAGAATGTGGGGAAGAAACCTTTTTCAAGTATCGCGATGAAGAAATCGACACAAAAGATGACCTCGAAATATTCGTGAACTGCTTATCGTATATCGAAGATGAAGAATTTTCACCAATTCGTCTCAATCGATATGTTGCAATAATGGTTGCGGAATTATAGTATTGGACTGAAAAGAAAGTTCCTAACCCCATTTCAAAATATGGAGATCGAGACTATTTCTACTTTGATACTGCGTCATTCCTTATTCAGAAATTGACGGAAGTATTTCCGGATTCAATCGAAGAAAGAACAGAGGTAAATTTCTTTGAAAAGAGAAAGGGAATATGTTCCGAATTCGTGAGAATCTTGAATACGTCGAAATTCCCATTTACTACCCCTCAGTAATCACTTATCCAGAAAATATCCGAAACTTTCAAATTCACTATTGGAGATCCAGATTCTGAGGAGGACTATGAATTTCAAACGTACTTTTCAAACTTCTGAACGATCTAAATTTTAAAGACAACGGACCAAGGAATGGAATCTCGAACATCAAGAAGGTTAGAAGGGCATTCATTCAATTTATGGACGATATCGATGATCTACAAAAGCGCGAATGTCAACTTTTGAGCGAATTCGAAAGATTCTCGCTTCATCCCACTGATTTTCTTTGGACGGTCAAAGAATCCCTGAACATCTCTTTTCTGAAACATCACTTTTTGCGTTTGGTTGTAGGCTCGTCATAATTATTGTAATCGTTTATTTTACGAATAATGTTTCTGTGATATAAACTTTAAATAAATGTTATATAATAATACTAGTTATTTCATAATATAATATAATATAATACTAATTATTTCATAATATAATATAATATAATTCATAATATAAAAAGCATAATGGGCAGGACTAAATAGTCCAAGCCCAACCGTAAAGTCCAAGTCAGTAGAAAAATATTGCTGACCAGTTTGTGGCAGGCCGTGGACGGCTGGCCATAAAACTGGCAACCCATTTTTTTGGTCTGATGAGAACACTTATACCCCATTTCTTTTTCTTTTTCTTTCTTCTTCCCTCTTCCTCCTACCTTCGGCCGAAACCAACTCTACCACCACCATTTCGCCATTTGTGCACCAAATAGCGCCATTCGAAGGCCTACACGTGTTATCTTCATCCTCCTAAACTCATTTATTCGATCGATTTCATCAAACAATTTATAAATCTTGCTAAAATTCAAAATTGTACCTAGGGTTTTATTTTTAAATTTCTATGATTTTGTGATTTAAGGCTTGTTTATATGCTTAGGAGTTCTTAGGATGATAATGTAATTGTAAAACGCTAGTTTCTAGGATAAATTGATGCTTTTGCTTTTCGAATTGTTGATTAGGGTTGACTTGGACAAAATGGATCAGGTTTTTCAAATTATGGAACAATGTAGTATGATTGTTGCCCATAGATACAACTCGTTGATCTTTTGGAACAATAAAATCACGCTTAAAATGGATTTAAACGTCGTTTGACAAAATTTTGGAAAAAAGTCAAAATCGTACGAAACAAGCTTTTTGATCAAACCTAATGTTAAAATGTTTTTAAAACTTAGTATATTGCGTAAATTTGTTACTTTTGACGAAATCTTTTGAATCCAAAACAAACTTAGAACCGGAATCATTGATTTCTCAAAAACATACGTTTTTATCCTTTTATATTTTTCTATTAATAAAAACGCTTAAAACGCAAGTATGATTGAAGTTTGGTGATAACGTAATTTTTACCAATTGTATTTAATTGTTGCAAGCTTAAAACTAAAACTATTTTGAAAAATCCTTATTACGAATAAAATGGCTATATGAATTATTTCTAACTAATATTTCTACAATCACGGGTATGTATCGAATATTGGCTAAGATTTTAACGACCCGTCCTAATCCATCTGGAAAAATACATTACATTTGGTTACATCGCGAGGTACTTGACCTCTATATGATACATTTTACAAACATTGCATTCGTTTTTAAAAGACAAACTTTCATTACATCGAAAGTTGACGGCATGCATACCATTTCATAATATATCCAACTATAATTGACTTAATAATAATCTTGTTGAACTCAATGACTCGAATGCAACGTCTTTTGAAATATGCCATGAATGACTCCAAATAATATCTCTAAAATGAGCAAATGCACAGCGGAAGATTTCTTTCATACCTGAGAATAAACATGCTTTCAAGTGTCAACCAAAAGGTTGGTGAGTTCATAAGTTTATCGTAAACAATAAAATTCATCATTTTGATAGACCACAAGATTCAAATACAATACACATATCTCATGTACGAAACCATTTTTCATAATGCTTAGCAGAGTAGGTTCGTACCCTTTTCTCCCCCGTAGGTTGCCTCGCGATTTTCAATAATCATGCATATATCTCGTGCACAAAACTAATACACATAACCTGTGTATAAAAATCATTCTCTCGATACATAACATTCATTTCGATTTCATTGCTCAACATGGTAACCGACCTTAACATATAATGCGCATCAATAATATCCCCAAAATAGAACATCTCGTCTGTATAATAATAATAAACTTCGAAGTACTAAACACCACACCCACTAGCTCTTCCATCTAGTGAACATTCTGGGTGGGGGTGTTAAACCCGGTAGCTACCGATAGGATTTGCGTGAATTTGGGCCATACCCGATTCTAATTCTTAGGTTACCAAGCAATAATAATCAGGGGAAAATATTCACATCAATTGGTGGCAATTATCATGTCTACATAATTCAATAATAATCCATAGAACTTCTGTCTATATAATAATTCATTCGAGGAATGTTTTGCTTGTGTCTATCTCATCAAACATTTATAAAAGCATTTCATGTATTCGCAGTTCAAAATATATTTCAAAAAACATTTAATAAAGCAGTTATAAAAACAGCGCATGTATTCTCTGTAGTGACCCGAACTTTTCCATGTTTATATATATTAAATGAAATTGATATTTACATGATTAAGTGTTTCCAACATGTTAAGCAATCAAACTTGTTAAGACTTGATTAATTGAAATAGGTTTCATATAGACAATTGATCACCCAAGTTGACCGGTGATTCACGAACGTTAAAACTTGTAAAAATTATATGATGACATATATATGATTATATATATAGTTAACATGATATTATGATAAGTAAGTTTCTCATTAGGTATCTTAACAATGAGTTATATACATAAAATTGAGTTTATTGAATTAAGAAACTCGGAACGATATATATATAACGATTATCGTTATAACAACGTCTTACTAAATACATATGAATCATATTAAGATATTGATACACTATGTTTAATCATGAAAAATGATAAGTAAACATGTCATTATGTGTATTAACAATGAACTACATATGTAAAAACAAGACTACTAACTTAAGGTTTTCGAAACGAGACATATATGTAACGATTATCGTTGTAACGACATTTAAATGTATATATATCATATTAAGATATAGTAATATATCATAATATCATGATAATATAATAATTTAACATCTCATTAGATATAATAAACATTGGGTTAACAACATTTAACAAGATCGTTAACTTAAAGGTTTCAAATCAACATTTACATGTAACGACTAACGATGACTTAACGACTCAGTTAAAATGTATATACATGTAGTGTTTTAATATGTATTCATAAACTTTTGAAAGATTTCAAGACACTTATCAAAATACTTCTACTTAACAAAAATGCTTACAATTACATCCTCGTTCAGTTTTATCAACAATTCTACTCGTATGCACCCGTATTCATATTCGTACAATACACAACTTTTAGATGTATGTACTATTGTTATATACACTCCAATGATCAGCTCTTAGTAGCCCATATGAGTCATCTAACACATGTGGGAACCATTATTTGGCAACTAGCATGAAATATCTCATAAAATTACAAAAATATGAGTAATCATTCATGACTTATTTACATGAAAACAAAATTACACATCCTTTATATCTAATCCATATACCAACGACCAAAAACACCTACAAACACTTTCATTCTTCAATTTTCTTCATCTAAGTGATCTCTCTCAAGTTCTATCTTCAAGTTCTAAGTGTTCTTCATAAATTCTATAAGTTCTAGTTTCATAAAATCAAGAATACTTCCAAGTTTGCTAGCTTACTTCCAATCTTGTAAAGTGATCATCCAACTTCAAGAAATCTTTATTATTTACAGTAAGATATCTTTCTAATACAAGGTAATACTCATATTAAAACTTTGATTCAATTTATATAACTATAACAATCTTATTTCGAGTGGAAATCTTACTTGAACTTGTTTTCGTGTCTTGATTCTGCTTCAAGAACTTTCAAGCCATCCAAGGATCCTTTGAAGCTAGATCTATTTTTCTTATTTCCAGTAAGTTTATCCACAAAACTTGAGGTATTAATGATGTTCATAACATCATTCGATTCATATATATAAAACTACCTTATTCGAAGGTTTAAACTTGAAATCACTAGAACATAGTTTAGTTAATTCTAAACTTGTTCGCAAACAAAAGTTAATCCTTCTAACTTGACTTTTAAAATCAACTAAACACATGTTCTATATATATATTATATTCTAACTTAATGATTTAAAATCGGAAAACACGAAAAACATCGTAAAACCGGATATACGCCGTTGTAGTAACACCGCGGGCTGTTTTGGGTTAGTTAATTAAAAACTATGATAAACTTTGATTTAAAAGTTGTTCTTCTGGGAAAATGATTTTTCTTATGAACATGAAACTATATCCAAAATCATGGTTAAACTCAAAGTGTAAGTATGTTTTCCAAAATGGTCATCTAGACGTCGTTCTTTCGACTGAAATGACTACCTTTACAAAAACGACTTGTAACCAGTAATTTTGACTATAAACTTATACTTTTTTTGTATAGATTCATAAACTTAAGTTCAATATGAAACCATAGTAATTGGATTCACTCAAAACGGATTTAAAACGAAGAAGTTATGGGTAAAACAAGATTGGTTATTTTTGCTTGTTGTAGCTACGTGAAAATTGGTAACAAATCTATATTAATCATATCCTAGCTAAATTATATTGTATTATATATGTATTCTAATAAATTATGTAATCTTGGGATACCATAGACACGTATGCAAATGTTTTGACATATCATATCGACCCATTTATATATATTATTTGGAACAACCATAAACACTCTATATGCAGTAATGTTGGAGTTAGCTATACAGGGTTGAGGTTGATTCCAAAAATATATATACTTTGAGTTGTGATCTAGCCTGAGACATGTATACACTGGGTCGTGGATTGATTCAAGATAATATATATCGATTTATTTCTGTACATCTAATTGTGGACAACTAGTTGTAGGTTACTAACGAGGACAGCTGACTTAATACACTCAAATCTTTAAAACAAAATAAAAATGGTTGTAATTATATTTTGATCATACTTTGATATATATGTACATATTTGTATAGGTTCGTGAATCGATCCGTGGCCAAGTCTTATTTTTGAGAAAGGAAATATCTATAAAAGTGAGTTATAGTCCCACTTTTAAAATCTAATATTTTGGGATGAGAATACATGCAGTTTTATAAATGTTTTACGAAATAGACACAAGTAAATGAAACTACATTATATGGGTGAATGACCGAAGCCGAATATGCCCCTTTTGCTTGTTAGCCTAAGAATTAGTAAACCGATCTACTAATTGACGCGAATCCTAAAGATAGATCTATTGGGCCTAACGAACCCCATCCAAAGTACCGGATGCTTTAGTACTTTGAATTCGTTTTTATCATGTCCGAAGGATTTCCCGGAATGATAGGGGATATTCTTATATGCATCTTGTTAATGTCGGTTACCAGGTGTTCACCATATGAATGATTTTTATCTCTATGTATGGGATGTATATTGAAATATGAAATCTTGTGGTCTATTATTATGATTTGATAATATATAGGTTAAACCTATAACTCACCAACATTTTTGTTGACGTTTTAAGCATGTTTATTCTCAGGTGATTATTAAGAGCTTCCGCTGTTGCATACTAAAATAAGGACAAGATTTGGAGTCCATGCTTGTATGATATTATGTAAAAACTGCATTCAAGAAACTTATTTTTGATGTAATATATTCTTATTGTAAACCATTATGTAATGGTCGTGTGTAAACGGTATATTTTAGATTATCATTATTTGATAATCTACGTAATGCTTTTTAAACCTTTATAGATAAAATAAAGGTTATGGTTGTTTTAAAAATGAATGCAGTCTTTGAAAAACGTCTCATATAGAGGTCAAAACCTCGCGACGAAATCAATTAATATGGAACGTTTATAATCAATATGAACGGGACATTTCAGTTGGTATCCGAGCATTGGTCTTAGAGAACCAGAAAATTGCATTAGTGTATCTTACCGAGTTTGTTAGGATGCATTAGTGAGTCTGGACTTCGACCGTGTTTTTCTTCAAAAACGATTGCTTAACATTTTTTTTGTTGGAAACTATTTATTATTAACATGTAAATATTATGTGATATATTAATCTCTTAACGTGTTTGATATTATGTGATAGATGTCTACCTCTAGTACAAATCCCATTGATTCACCTAATAATAATGAAGAGTCGAATATATTTTGGGAAGATTTACAAATTCCCGAAGAGGAACCGGAAGAGGAGGAACCGGAAGAAGAGGAACCAGAAGAGGATGAATCGAAAGAGGAGGAACCAGAAGAAGAATAGGTTTCGGAGGAAGAAATATTGATACCTATAGTAAATCGATTAAATAAAAGAAAATCCTCAACCAACGGACTAAAGTTAATAATGGTCAATGGTGTTTCCACCGAGGAAGCAAAATATTGGGAAGATTACCAATTTTCTGATGAATTGGATCCCGATGAGGATTCCAATGATGTTATAGAAATTACCTCGACCCAATTTAATAAAGTGAAAGAAAATAATAAGGGAAAAGGTATAAAAATAGAGAAACCCGATTCCAACCCCGATGAACTTTATATGTATCGACAACATCCGTATTTCCGAAAATGTAACAATGACCCGGGAACCTCTAAACCACCAGGTTTTTCTAAACCATTATGGAAAACGACGGCTCGTATTAGAGGAATACCATATATTCCTAGAAAATTAGAAAAACGAACCAAGTCCGAAGAAGAAGAAACCAGTGATTCAGATTAGAGGGTTGTAATCATGTTGTGTATTATATGTATTGTAGTGTGCTTGTACTTTTATGTTCTATGTAAAAATTACTTGTATTGTTTGTTAATTATCTTTTACGAATCTAATCCTTGTCTATTTTACAGTATAAAAACAAAATGGACGTTAAGGGTAGACAACTGAATATTTTAGAAGATCTACCAGAGGATATGATTGAGGAAATCTTGTCTAAAGTCGGTCAGAATTCATCAGCACAATTAATTATGGCAAAATTAACTTGTCAAATATTTGAAAGACTTTCCAGAAATGCCTTAGTTTATAAAAGGCTTTCTTTTGATAGGTGGGGTATATCACATTGGGGAGACCGTAAGTTACGCCGTGTTTTCTTTAAAGCGTTAAATGCGGGGAACCCAAATGCAATTTTACGCTACGGGTTAAGAACCTATTTTGACTCAACATATCCCAACATAGGATTTCGTGAATTAGAAAGCGCTTCTAACATGCAACATAAAGAAGCATGTTATGCTTACGGGTTAGTGATGTTCGCTTCTTACCAAAGTGAGAAAAAGAACATCGGATTGCAACTTTTAAATAAGACCTTTCCACGAGTGACGAATTCAGTAGTTGGGGTGAGAAACAAGGTTTTTAGATTATTACAGGGCTGTTGGACATTACGAAACCCTCGTCCTTTGGACGACATTACAACATGCTGCCTAGCCAATCGTCATAACGGTTATTTTCCATAAGACCAAGGATGGGAAGTCGTCTTAGTAAAACCAGAATGCATGACTTGTTTCTGGACTTATGAATTACGTGTCTTTATTTCCTTTGCTGAACAACTTGCGTATTAACTAGATTTATCTTCAAAACTGTCCTGTATCAAAGTGTACTATATTTCAATGTTATATGTAATATAGCGAAGTTGTAAGTTTGAAGAATATTTGTATGTGATATATTATTATAATCAGTTTTTCATATGGAATTTTAGTAGTTGAATTGTATATTAGCTACTAAGTATGAACTTAACGGGTATGTAGTACCTGAATTTAAACTTATATATAAAACGCTAATATGAAGAAAAAGCTTTTATAAATGAGTTCATATTATGCTACGAAATATTATTGACTACTCTTAATATTCTGTATGATTAACTCGATTCAGTTGGCTATTTTGAAGGAAATGGCACCGACAACTCGACACACCATGAATTTGAGCGAAGAGGAATTTCGTACTTTTCTTGCTGCAAATATAGCTGTAGTACAGGCTACGCTACATACCAACAATAACTCTGAATCTAGTAATGTAGCAAACGGCGCAAGAAATTGTGTATGATGCACCTACAAAGAATTCACTGCCTGCAAACCTTTGGAATTTGATGGAACCAAAGGACCATTGGATTGAAACGGTGGACCGAGAAAGTCGAATTGGTGTTTGCCATAAGTAAGTGTACTGAAGATGACAAAGTTAAGTACGCTACGCATACCTTCACAGGTACTGCGTTAACGTAGTGGAACACCTATCTTGAACAGGTAGGACAAAATGCTGCTTACGCACTACCGTGGTCGGCATTCAAGCAATTGATGAACGAGCAGTACCGTCCTAGAAACGAAGTCAATAAACTCAAGGAAGAACTTAGAGAGTTACGAACACAAGGGTTCGACGTTACCACATATGAACGACAATTCACAGAATTGTGCATATTGTGTCCGGGAGCATTCGAAGATGAATAAGAGAAGATCAACGCGTTTGTAAAAGGGTTACTAGTAAGGATTCAAGAAGACGTAAGTTCACACGAGTCTGCTTCTATACAGAAGGCAAGTCGAATGGCTCATAAACTCATAAATCGGATTGAGGGAAGAATTAAAGAGCAGGCGGCCAAAGAAGCCAACACGAAACAACTCAAGAGGAAGTGGGAGGAAAACGGTGACAAGAGTAACCGGTACAACAACAACAACAATTACAACCACAATCGCAACAACTATCAAAACAACCACAACAACAATCGCAACAATAACCGCAATCGTAACAATAACTACAACAAACATCCCAACAACAACAATAACTACAACAACCATTTCAACAACAATAACAATCCCAACAACAACCTCAATAACAACAACGGCAATAAAAACCAAAAATAGCCATGTCATAGGTGTGAAGAAAATCATCAGGGGTTTTGCACGACATTTTGCAATAGGTGTGAAAGAAATGGTCATAGCGCGACAAAGTGTGAGGTCTATGGACCCAAGTTTAACAGAACTAAAGGAACAAATAATGTCGGAACAAGTAATGCCGAAACGAATAGTGTCGGAGCAAGTAATACCAACGCTGTTTGTTATAAATGTGGAAAACCGGGCCACATTATTAGAAATTGCCCAAATCATGGGAATACTAATGGGCAGGGTCGTGGAAGAGTTTTCAATATTAATGTGACAGAAGCACAGGAAGACCCGGAGCTTGTTACGGGTACGTTTCTTATTGAAGATAAATCTTCTTATGTTTTATTTGATTCGGGTGCGGATAGAAGCTATATGAGTAGAGAATTTTGTGCTAAATTAAGTTGCCCATTGACGCCTTTGGATAGTAAATTTTTACTCGAATTAGCAAACGGTAAATTAATTTCAGCAGATAATATATGTCGGGAGAGAGAAATTAAACTGGGGGATGAAACGTTTAAAATTGATTTAATACTAGTCGAGTTAGGGAGTTTTGATATAATAATTGGCATGGACTGTTTGAAAAAGGTGAGATCAGAGGTCGTTTGTTACAAAAATGCGATTCGTATTATGCGTGAAAAAGGAAAACCTTTAATGGTGTACGGAGAAAAGAACAACGCGAAATTAAATCTTATTAGTAGTTTGAAGGCGCAAAAACTAATTAGAAAAGGTTGTTACGTCATTCTAGCACACATCAAGGAAGTTAAACCTGAAGAAAAGAACATCAGTGATGTTCCCGTCGCAAAAGAATTTCCCGATGTATTTCCGAAAGAATTACCAGGATTACCCCCACATCGATCCATTGAATTTCAAATAGACCTTGTACCAGGAGCTGCACCAATAGCTCGTGCTCCATATAGACTCACACCCAGTGAAATGAAAGAATTACAAAGTCAGTTACAGGAACTTTTAGAGCATGGTTTCATTCGACCAAGCACATCACCATGGGGAGCTCCTGTTTTGTTTGTCAAGAAGAAAGATGGTACATTCAGGTTGTGTATCGACTACCGAGAGTTGAACAAACTTACCATCAAGAACCGCTACCCACTACCGAGAATCGACGACTTATTTGATCAACTACTAGGCTCGTCTGTTTATTCGAAGATCAATTTATGTTCTGGATATCATCAAATGCGGGTGAAGGAGGATGATATTCCAAAGACTGCTTTTAGGACGCGTTACGGTCATTACGAGTTTATGGTTATGCCGTTTGGATTAACTAAAGCACCAGCTGTGTTCATGGATCTCATGAACCGAGTGTGTGGGCCATATCTTGACAAGTTTGTCATTGTTTTCATCGATGACATACTTATTTACTCGACGAATGATCAAGAGCACGAAAAACATTTGAGAAAAGTGCTAGAGTTGCTGAGAAAATAAAAACTGTACGCTAAGTTTTCAAAGTGTGCATTTTGGTTGGAAGAAGTTCAATTCCTCGGACACATACTGAACAAAGAAGGTATTCAGGTGGATCCAGCAAAGATTGAAACCGTTGAAAAGTGGAAAACCCCGAAAACTCCGAAACACATACGCCAATTTTTAGGACTAGCTGGTTACTACAGAAAGTTCATCCAAGACTTTTCCAGAATAGCAAAACCCTTGACTGCATTAACGCATAAAGGGAAGAAATTTGAATGGAAAGATGAACAAGAGAAAGCGTTTCAATTGTTAAAGAAAAAGTTAACTACGGCACCTATATTGTCATTACTTGAAGGGAATGATGATTTTGTGATATATTGTGATGCCTCAAAGCAAGGTCTCGGTTGTGTATTAATGCAACGAACGAAAGTAATTGCTTATGCGTCTAGACAATTGAAGATTCACGAACAGAATTATACGATGCATGATTTGGAATTAGGCGCGGTTGTTTTTGCATTAAAGACTTGGAGGCACTACTTATATGGGGTCAAAAGTATTATATATACCGACCACAAAAGTCTTCAACACATATTTAATCAGAAACAACTGAATATGAGGCAGCGTAGGTGGATTGAATTGTTGAATGATTACAACTTTGAGATTCGTTACCACCCGGGGAAGGCAAATGTGGTAGCCGACGCCTTGAGCAGAAAGGACAGAGAACTCATTCGAGTAAAAGCTATGAATATAATGATTCACACTAACCTTACTACTCAAATAAAGGAGGCGCAACAAGGAGTTTTAAAAGAGGGAAATTTAAAGGATGAAATACCCAAAGGATCGGAGAAGCATCTTAATATTCGGGAAGATGGAACCCGGTATAGGGCTGAAAGAATATGGGTACCAAAATTTAGAGATATGAGAGAAATGGTACTTATAGAAGCTCATAAAACCAGATACTCAATACATCCTGGAACGGGGAAGATGTACAAGGATCTCAAGAAACATTTTTGGTGGCCAGGTATGAAAACCGATGTTGCTAAATACGTAGGGAATGTTTGACGTGTTCTAAGGTCAAAGCGGAGCATCAGAAACCATCAGGTCTACTTCAACAACTTGAAATCCCGGAATGGAAATGGGAAAACATTACCATGGATTTCATCACTAAATTGCCAAGGACTGCAAGTGGTTTTGATACTATTTGGGTAATAGTTGATCGTCTCACCAAATCAGCACACTTCCTGCCAATAAGAGAAGATTACAAGATGGAGAAGTTAGCACGACTGTATTTGAAGGAAGTCTTCTCCAGACATGGAATACCAATCTCTATTATCTCTGATAGGGATGGCAGATTTATTTCAAGATTCTGGCAGACATTACAGCAAGCATTAGGAACTCGTCTAGACATGAGTACTTCCTATCATCCACAAACTGATAGGCAGAGCGAAAGGACGATACAAACGCTTGAATACATGCTACGAGCATGTGTTTTTGATTTCGGAAACAGTTGGGATCGACATCTACCGTTAGCAGAATTTTCCTACAACAACAGCTACCAATCAAGCATTGAGATGGCGTCGTTTGAAGCACTTTATGGTAGAAAGTGCAGGTCTCCAATTTGTTGGAGTGAAGTGGGGGATAGACAGATTACTGGTTCGGAGATAATACAAGAAACTACCGAGAAGATCATCCAAATTCAACAACGGTTGAAAACCGCCCAAAGTCGACAAAAGAGCTACGCCGACATTAAAAGAAAAGATATCGATTTTGAAATTGGAGAGATGGTCATGCTTAAGGTTGCACCTTGGAAAGGCGTTGTTCAATTTGGTAAACGAGGGAAATTAAATCCATGGTATATTGGACCATTCAAGATTATTGATCGTGTCGGACCAGTAGCTTACCGACTTGAGTTACCTCAACTACTCGCGGCTGTACATAATACTTTCCACGCCTCGAATTTGAAGAAATATTTTGCTAAAGAAGATCTCACTATTCCGTTAGACGAAATCCAAATCAACGAAAAACTTCAATTCATCGAAGAACCCGTCGAAATAATGGATCGTGAGGTTAAAAGACTTAAACAAAACAAGATACTAATTGTTAAGGTTCGATGGAATGCTTGTAGAGGACCCGAGTTCACCTAGGAATGAGTAGATTAGATGAAGAAGAAATAGCCGCACTTATTTCCAGAAGATACGTCAACACCTCCAACTGCTTAAAATTTTGAGACGAAATTTATTTAATGGGTAGGTACTGTAGTGACCCGAAATTTTCCATGTTTTTATATATTAAATGAAATTGAAATTTACATGATTAAGTGTTTCCAACATGTTAAGCAATCAAACTTGTTAAGACTTGATTAATTGAAATAGGTTTCATATAGACAATTGACCACCTAAGTTGACCGGTGATTCACGAACGTTAAAACTTGTAAAAACTATATGATGACATATATATGATTATATATATAGTTAACATGATATTATGATAACTAAGTATCTCATTAGGTATTTTATCAATGATTTATATATATAAAATTTAGTTTATTGAATTAAGAAACTCGAAACGATATATATAACGATTATCGTTCTAACAACGTCTTACTAAATACATATGAATCATATTAATATATTGATAAACTATGTTTAATCATGATAAATGATAAGTACACATGTCATTATGTATATTAACAATGAACTACATATGTAAAAACAAGACTACTAACTTAAGGTTTTCGAAACGAGACATATATGTAACGATTATCGTTGTAACGACATTTAAATGTATATATATATCATATTAAGATATAGTAATATATCATAATATCATGATAATATAATAATTTAACATCTCATTAGATATAATAAACATTGGGTTAACAACATTTAACAAGATCGTTAACTTAAAGGTTTCAAATCAACATTTACATGTAACGACTAACGATGACTTAACGGCTCAGTTAAAATGTATATACATGTAGTGTTTTAATATGTATTCAAACACTTTTGAAAGACTTCAAGACACTTATCAAAATACTTCTACTTAACAAAAATGCTTACAATTACATGCTCGTTCAGTTTCATCAACAATTCTACTCGTGTGCACCAGTATTCGTACTCGTACAATACAAAGCTTTTAGATGTATGTACTATTGGTATATATACTCCAATGATTAGCTCTTAGCAGCCCATGTGAGTTACCTAACACATGTGGGAACCATCATTTGGCAACTAGCATGAAATATCTCATAAAATTACAAAAATATGAGTAATCATTCATGACTTATTTACATGAAAACAAAATTACACATCTTTTATATCTAATCCATATACCAACGACCAAAAACACCTACAAACACTTTCATTCTTCAATTTTTTTCATCTAAGTGATCTCTCTCAAGTTCTATCTTTAAATTCTAAGTGTTCTTCATAAATTCTATAAGTTCTAGTTTCATAAAATCAAGAATACTTCCAAGTTTGCTAGCTTACTTCCAATCTTGTAAAGTGATCATCCAACTTCAAGAAATCTTTCTTATTTACAGTAAGATATCTTTCTAATACAAGTTAATACTCATATTCAAACTTTGATTCAATTTCTATAACTATAACAATCTTATTTCGAGTGGAAATCATACGTGAACTTGTTTTCGTGTCATGATTCTGCTTCAAGAACTTTCAAGCCATCCAAGGATCCTCTGAAGCTAGATCTATTTTTCTCATTTCCAGTAGGTTTATCCACAAAACCTGAGGTAGTAATGATGTTCATAACATCATTCGATTCATATATATAAAACTACCTTATTCGAAGGTTTAAACTTGAAATCACTAGAACATAGTTTAGTTAATTCTAAACTTGTTCGCAAACAAAAGTTAATCCTTCTAACTTGAATTTTAAAATCAACTAAACACATGTTCTATATCTATATGATATGCTAACTAATTGATTTAAAATCTGAAAACACGAAAAACACCGTAAAACCGGATATACGCCGTTGTAGTAACACTTCGCGGGCTGTTTTGGGTTAGTTAATTAAAAACTATGATAAACTTTGATTTAAAAGTTGTTCTTCTGGAAAAATGATTTTTCTTATGAACATGAAACTATATCCAAAAATCATGGTTAAACTCAAAGTGGAAGTATGTTTTCCAAAATGGTCATCTAGACGTCGTTCTTTCGACTGAAATGACTACCTTTACAAAAATGACTTATAACCTGTAATTCCGACTATAAACTTATACTTTTTTTGTATAGATTCATAAACTTAAGTTCAATATGAAACCATAGCAATTGGATTCACTCAAAACGGATTTAAAACGAAGAAGTTATGGATAAAACAAGATTGATTATTTTTGCTTATTGTAGCTATGTGAAAATTGGTAACAAATCTATATTAATCATTTCCTAGCTAACTTATATTGTATTTTACATGTATTCTAATATATTATGTAATCTTGGGATACCATAGACACGTATGCAAATGTTTTGACATATTATATCGACCCATCTATATATATTATTTGGAACAACCATAAACACTCTATATGCAGTAATGTTGGAGTTAGCTATACAGGGTTGAGTTTGATTCCAAAAATATATATAGTTTCAGTTGTGATTTAGCCTGAGACGTGTATACACTGGGTCGTGGATTGATTCAAAATAATATATATCGATTTATTTCTGTACATCTAATTGTGGACAACTAGTTGTAGGTTACTAATAAGGACAGCTGACTTAATAAACTTAAAACAGTAAAACATATTAAAAATGTTGTAAATATATTTTGAACATACTTTGATATATATGTACATATTTGTTATAGGTTCGTGAATCGACTAGTGGCCAAGTCTTACTTCCTGACGAAGTAAAAATCTGTGAAAGTGAGTTATAGTCCCACTTTTAAAATCTAATATTTTGGGATGAGAATACATGCAGTTTTATAAATGTTTTACGAAATAGACACAAGTAAATGAAACTACATTATATGGGTGAATGATCGAAGCCGAATATGCCCCTTTTGCTTGGTAGCCTAAGAATTAGTAAATCGATCTACTAATTGACGTGAATCCTAAAGATAGATCTATTAGGCCTAACGATCCCCATCCAAATTACCGGATGCTTTAGTACTTCGAATTCATTTTTATCATGTCCGAAGGATTTCCCGGAATGATAGGGGATATTCTTATATGCATCTTGTTAATGTCGGTTACCAGGTTTTCACCATATGAATGATTTTTATCTCTATGTATGGGATGTATATTGAAATATGAAATCTTGTGGTCTATTATTATGATTTGATAATATATAGGTTAAACTTATAACTCACCAACATTTTTGTTGACGTTTTAAGCATTTTTATTCTCAGGTGATTATTAAGAGCTTCCGCTGTTGCATACTAAAATAAGGACAAGATTTGAAGTCCATGCTTGTATGATATTATGTAAAAACTGCATTCAAGAAACTTATTTTTGATGTAATATATTCTTATTGTAAACCATTATGTAATGGTCGTGTGTAAACGGTATATTTTAGATTATCATTATTTGATAATCTACGTAATGCTTTTTAAACCTTTATAGATAAAATAAAGGTTATGGTTGTTTTAAAAATGAATGCATTCTTTGAAAAACGTCTCATATAGAGGTCAAAACCTCGCGACGAAATCAATTAATATGGAACGTTTATAATCAATATGAACGAGATATTTCATTCTCAGTCCAAAAAATGTAAAGAGTAAAAGGGAGCAAATGAACTCACTTAATGTATTTTGTAGTAAAAATACACATGATGATATTGAAAAATGCAGGGTTGGTCTCGGATTCACGAACCTATATTATATATATATATATATATATATATATATATATATATATATATATATATATATATATATATATATATATATATATATATATATATATATATATATATATATATATATATATATATATATATATTAACACATATAATCGTAATCGAACAGATTTATATATTATATCTTAAATTATGTATTATAGATATTAATTATATGCTAATTTACTTTTATATATATATATATATATATATATATATATATATATATATATATATATATATATATATCATATTAAAATAGTAATTTAAATATAATTATGATATATGTAAAAATATTTTTTTATTTGGATATCATTAAAATACTAAATTATTGATAATAATACTAATAATCATTAGATTTAATAATGATATTGAAAATAATAACTTTTATAATAATAAAATAGTGATAATAGTGGTAAAGTTAATAATTCGTTTAAATTTTTAACTTAATCGTTTTCATAATAAAATTTATATCCAAAATCTTATATTTATAACCCTAGTAATAGTAATAATAAAATAATGATAATAAAAATGATATTTTTACTTATAATGATATTTTTAATAAAAATAATGATTTTAATAAAATTCAAGTTAATAGTACATATGATTATCATTTTTCAAAATTTATTTTTTATAAACATAATATCATCATTTTCATTACTTTATTATTCTATAATTTTTAGTGATCGCATATAATAACCTAAATTTTCATAATCATATTAATAATATCAATTTTTCATTATATTCATAAACTTAATCTTATATTAACTATACTTTTGTTATTTAACATATCGAATTTAATTTTCATCATCATATCGAGTTTTTATATCATAATCATAATAATAATGGTAATACTAATGATTATTTAATGATAATACTAGTAATAATAATGATGATAATTATAATTATATTAATGATAATAATAATCGTATTATTAATATTTGTAACAATAATAATTAGTATAATAATAACAATAATAATAATAATAATAATAATAATAATAATAATAATAATAATAATAATAATAATAATAATAATAATAATAATAATTAATGAAATTACTACCTTAGAGTAACGAGCTTAAAAATAAATAAACGCCTTTGCTCGGGCTCGAACCGAAGACCTCTCGCTAACCCGACACGCACCCTAACCATTGAGTTGTTTCTATTTTTCTGATCTAATCTCAGACCCAATAATACTTAACCCGTATTATTATTTCTTGGCCCAATTTAATTTCGGCCCAACAACACAAATGAACACAGTCCACTAGCTAGAATAAATCTCGGCCCAAGAAATAATTCAGTGGTAGTATGTATCGATATATTAACACTAATCTGTAGGGTTTTATATTTTGTTTTATTTTTTTAATCGAAACAGGATAACCGGTTGTGTAATCGAACAGGAATAAACAGGTTCATCAATATGCTCATCATTATCAGTTATCATCATAATTCCTCACTGTATCATCATCAACTTGTTCCTAATCATCGTTAAATCATCATCAATTATCAGTTGCAGGTTCTTAAAGCAAGGAGATGATCAATAGTAATAGTGGTCTGATTTGGTCGAAGGTGATGGTATTCGGTTTGAGGATTAATTGTGTAGGTTTGTTGTAGGGCTTCAATTCACAGTAGGTTCATAAAATCACTTGTGGTCTTGTGATGGTTTCTTGATGGGTGGATCGAAATCAATAGCAAAGAAAAAAAAATATAGGTTGTTTATTAGTTTCTATCCTCTAGTGGAGGTAACCTTTATCTTTTGGGTGGGTCTCTTTTTTTTTTAAACGTAAAGACAACTTGCACCTATCATTATTGAGTTATTATTATTTGTAACCCACTAGCAAGATATAATAGTAAATAGGGTAATACTTGTTTAGAGAATGTCGGCCAAAAAGGAAAAAAAAAATAGCGGCAATGTGGTGGTTGTGTTTCTTGTTAACAGAAGAATGGTTACAGAAAACATAGCAGCTTCGTAGCAGTTATTGAATAGTAGCAACAACAAAAGGTTTGCGGGTGACCGTCAGAATAAGGAAATGAGTCACGAAGATGGTTGTGGTGGTTTTTAATTTAAGAGAGAGATGAGAGAGAGAGAGAGAGAGAGAGAGAGAGAGAGAGAGAGATATTGGTGAGGGTGGTGATTCGATGGTACTGTGATGAAACAGAAAAAGAATCAAAAGGAATGATGTGGGTTTATCATGGAGAAGATGTGACGAGGGTTTGGGTCGTGGTTATTGTGATGAGAACCGATGGTGGTTCATGGTGGAACCATGGTGGCGGTTTGAAGGATTCAAGACAGAATAATTTTATGGTGATGGGTTTGAGGATGTGGAAGTGATGGAGGTTGGATCCTATGATGGTGGTGGTAGCACAATGTTTGAAGTGTCATTGGTAATGGCGGTTTGTGGTGTGGGTTCGGGTGAGGATGTTTGTTGGTTGATGCATGGTGATTTGAGAGCCGTAGGTGGTAGTTTAGAGGTGATTGTTAGTGATCAAACTTGATCATACATAAGTAGTCTATATATGTATCTGCTTATACTGGTATATATATAAAGAGTTTGATAGGCAACAACAAAATAATAATTAATATTTTAATAATAATTTCACTGTTTTGCATAGTAATTAATCTCAATCATGTGAAATGAAATAGAAGGAAACAGTTAGGTGGCCAGATAAAATGGATTTTGTAAGAAGTGGAGAGGAATCAAAAGCACAGTAATCTTAATAATAATTCACATTCACGGATTCATTTAACGAATTGAGAATTGAAATATATAATATGATAATAATTATAATATAATTTAAATATAAAACGTGTGAATTGTTAGCCGTCTTCTACTATTTCATTTATGGACTGAAATTCATGCTCCATTGATCATCAATGGAGGATAAAAAGTCTTCAGAAAAATCCCAAATTCTTAAATTAATTATATTTATTTATTTTGGTCATTATGGTATAAAATTTGTTCATAAATTATTAAACAATATTTAACTCACTGTCCACTCCCGATCCTGGGTAAAATATAAAAAGTGTTAAAATTTATTATTTAACTTCTAAATATATTTTTAATAGGCCTATGATTCATATAACCCATTTTTGGATCACCGTTTGTTTTAAAATTACCTAAGTTTGAACTTAACTTGTTTAAATATCCATCGAATGATAAACGAGTGCTTCTATTGTTTACTAAATAAATTCGAAATCATATATGTATATTCCCTATACTTTATATATATATATATATTAATTAATATATCATGTATTATTTTATTTATGTAGGTAATTAACTCATATAATATTTTAAATTATAATTCAAATTATTATTTATATATATCTATATATTTAAATATATGTATCTATTTACAAATAGTTGTTCGTAAATTGTCAGGAATAGTTGAAGGGTAATTGCATATATGAAACAGTTAAAAAATTTTGAGACTCAACATTACAGACTTTGATTATCGTGTCGAAATAATATAAAGATTAAGTTTAAATTTGGTCTAAAATTTCCGGGTCGTCACAAAGATTTTCATTATAGATTTATTATATTGTGATGAGATATTTTTGCTAATTATATTGCATTTAGGTATATGAAAAAGTTCATTTTTAAGCCCTTATTTCGAATTTATTCGAAAAATTGGTTTATATCGCTTTTCTATATAACTAATATACATGTTATTAAATTTTTGTAAGATCATTTACATCTCAATCGTATTTTTTAGGATGCCTCAATTCACTTTACGGGATAACGAGAACCTACCGGAATGACTTCGCTACCTAAATAGTGCGGCTACGTTAGAGCCGTTGTTCCAAAAATGGATAAACAAGAAAAAAGGACACTTTAAGATTATCGATTGGGAGGTGATGGAAAATTGTTGGGCGGATGATTTAAGGGAAGTGTTAGAATTCACCATGGGTAATCAGCTTTATGATCTGTGGACTCGTCTATTCAGTATAGACGAGAAGGTATAAGTCGAGGTTTATGCCGAGTTTATGGCCACTTGGCAATTTGATGATGATATCCATTCAGCTCATTATTCGACTAAGCCATGTATCCTTTTTTGCTACAACAACGATTATAATGATCTGACTTTGGGACAATTCGCTACATATCTCGAGCTATATGATCCAGCATATATCGAGGGTCACTTTTTCACCCACTGTAGTACTGATAAGGGTCCACAGGTTCATAATCAGAATGCGTAGAATGAGTTATCTTCTTTTTGACCTTGAAATTCTACAACCAAAGCTTTAAAGATCGACAACCCAGCACACCGAGTCTTGCACCATCTACTTTCACACTCTATTCTACCAAAGGGAAAACACGGTAGCAACATTCAGGCCAAGGACATCCGAATGATTCACCATATGCGACCAGCATAACTATCAAGTCGCGTATTTGGTAGCTAAGGCAATCTCTACCCAACAGACTTCGCCCAGCACATCCTGGTCATTTTTAGGCCCGGTCATCACGAGATTGATTAAGAGGATGGGTTTGATTGATGAGGGAGAAGAGTTTATAGTTGAGAAGGGTTCAGTTCCGATCAGTTACAGTTTTCTTGTTGCTGCTTGGGAGGCAATCAGTATTACTGATGGTGTATTGACAGTAAGGAGGATCGAGCATCTCCCTAATACAGAGGATAGGTTAGTTCAGGGTGTCCATATTCCTTCTGAGACATTTCATCCAGACCCCCGGACAGTTACCAGGGTACGTAGGAGACAGCAGGGCGAAGATGCCCCAGTTGCAGGTGGACCACCACCTATGGAGGAGCCGGTCCGTAAGGAGCATGATCACGATCACGAGGGGCCCTTTTAGACTGATCCTGAGCCTGACATGGGACCCCCAGTACCTAGATATCCTCCTTTCCACTTTTACTATGGTGATCCACTCAGTGATGATTGGAACATGATGATGGACCGGGGATAAGCCAACCAGTATCATCACCAGTACCAGCAGCAATTGATGCACGGATACACACCTCTTCCGTTTCCAGACCCGATTGTTACCCCACATTATGAGCGCTGACCAAGCATGACTAGAACCAGCCCTCAGCCCAGCCAGCACTTTACTCAGCACACAGTCTTCCCAACTCATTTGTCACCGACGCATGTGTAACAACCCAACCCGTTAACCATCCGTAAAAGTGCCATAAAAAAAAATTTTGAGACCAGTTGATCTGGACGGCGTCCAGTAATCTGGACGGCGTCCTGTTGTAAAAACCAGGACGGCGTCCAGCCATCTGGGACGGCGTCCAGATGTGCTGCCAGATTCTGATCAGTTTTACGTTTTACACACGGGTGAAAAACCCGCTTCCCGACACTTTTAAACCAACACACTTTCACAATATATTACAATAGGTTAAACTAAGAGTTTTTCATAATAAAAACCGAGTTTTACGACACCGGGCCCACATCGACCCAAAATACCACAAGTGACTATTTCGACCCATTAGTTTATACAAAACATAGACCGAGCATGGGAATGGGGATATGCTACCCAATCCTAAACAAATCCAAAGGCAAGTCTTCTAAAGCAACTACGCAAGTCCACTAGTCCCCGCGCTTACCCGAGCAACCGCATCCATGCAATCTATAAAAATGTAAACAACGAGAGGGTAAGCTAACGCTTAGTGAGTGAAAATATACTACATACATATATATGTATAAAATGGACACGCCACAATAATAATCAAATAGCGCATACCGAAGCATCCAAGTATAAGGCAAGCTAAACCTAGCATATCGTACATTCACTAAGCACAAGCTAACAACACCAACAATATAGTAAGTTCGCAAACAACGTTGCGAACAATGCCAATAAGCTACAACCAGAAGGTTAGCTACATCACATCAATACAACATTATACGTATACAATATATATATAACAACGCGTAAAACTCTCAAGGTTAACCATAACGCTATGGTGCTACCGGCTCGTGGTTCACACCATACGCAATTGAGTCATACTCTTTTATAGTGCTACCAGCTCGTGGTTCACACTCGATGCTACCGGCTCGTGGTTCACATCAATTATTTTATAGTGCTACCGGCACGTGGTTCACACTCGATGCTACCGGCTCGTGGTTCACATCAATTATTTTATAGTGCTACCGGCTCGTGGTTCACACTCGATGCTACCGGCTCGTGGTTCACATCATATCACACACACACATTATGGCACTACCGGCTCGATGGTTCATACCATAACATTCACAAATAAATACGCCATATACACATACGTATAATTATTCCACTCACAATACTACCCTTCGCCATTGGGGTTATATCTAAGTCCGTATCACAATATTAACCCTTCGCCATTGGGGTTATATAATCCACATCATACCGCGTGTGATAATGTACACACAAATTGTGTACCCCGCCAAAGGTGGCCAACCAAAACGCACAACCGTGCCAATTGGACCTATACACAAGTCCATCAAATCCACCTATATGTGAAGTGAGCTCTATAACCAAGAAACACTTCAACCCGACCCGCACCCATCCTACACATACATATGCACATAGGATATTAACACTCACCTCGTCGTCTTGATGAATGCTTCCGAATAATCCGCAACGCGCCAATGGAAAGTACCTATTCCATTATCACAAATACAATAACACGATTAGGGTTGACTTACAAACCAACCCATATGACACTTAGTGCAACTTCGACCCAAATGCACTTCCAAGTACAAACTGCGCCCAAAACTAACCAATAATCACTAACACGAGTGAAAATGGTCCTAACACACCAATTAAACCCGAACATAAGTGTTAAACACGTGTCGTACCCATTTTGACACCAAAACCCTAGTTTTGAGCCATTTCAAAATTAGTTAACCAAACACACCCAAAAGTGTTCCAACACTTCCAAAATCACTAAGCCTAGTGATTAAACTCATTATCAAACCCTAATCAAGGCCAAAATGTCAACCGACCCAAAACCCGCCAAGTGACAAGAATAACAAGTCACCTTAAACCCATTTCATCACCTAAAAAGGTTTTACAACAATCTAGCTCAAAGCCCTAACTTGAATATCAAATCTAACAAATGAAATTCGGAGTTTGAGCTTACCAATACCACCACACGTAGCTAGGAGCGAGATGAACAACTTTAGAACCCGAGCTTTTAAGAGAAATCGACTCCTTCCCTTCCAAATCAAGCTCTCTCTCACTAAAAGTGAGTTTCTCTCACTAGGGTTTGAGGAGTGTGTTTGTGTGTGTGAAATATGATCCAAAATGACCAAGGAACCAGCCTTGAAGGCTCCAAACCGGCACCCAAGTGAAATGACCATTTTACCCCTTTTTAAAATAAAAACACAGCTGGCTCGACAGACAAGTTGGACGGCGTCCCGACCCTTGGACGGCGTCCCACGCTTCACATCTGGACGGTGTCCCATCCCTTGGACGGCGTCCCGTACTACTGAAATTTCAGAAATAGAAACAGGGTGTTACAACTCTCCCCCACTTAGAATCGATCACGTCCTCGTGATCCTCGTCACTAACCCACACAGACCACACTCCACGGTCCTCAAACATAAGTCCCAATCCGACTTTCCTAAGCAATTCTTCCCAATGAATCGATCCTAACAACTAAAATCGTCACCCGCTATTTATCAGTCCACAATTTCGAGCACTAAGACCATGCTCATTCCCTAACATCGGGAAAACTCAACCAATCTCTGACCGAGATATCAAACCCCTAGCGTACCATTACCAAGTACAATGCTAAGGTAACCAAGTCGCAATCCTAAGGTCAATAACCCGAAACGATGAAGACCGATACAAACGAATCCTTACAGATAACACCAATCACTAACATCCCTTGTAGTGCGCAATACGACCAATACACAACTACCGTAACATCATAACAAACGGTTTAAACCAAAAGAGCCTAGAACGACTATGGCAACGCTAGTCCTAAGGTGTACAAAATCGGCTATTGTCACACCCGTGACAACATGTGAGCGAAACACGGCTATCGCATCACAAATCACACCACACGGTCCTCACGACCCCACCATCGGCGTATAAAACAACCGATAGTTCCCACAACACAACTCAAGAATGGTACTCTCATTTCCCACCGGTACTCGCATTTCCCGATAATGTTATGCCATACCGACGTAACATTACTCTCCTAATGAAGTCAGCGGACCCCGAAGGCCATGCTTCACCAATCTCAACACCGGATGAAGTCAGCGGACCCGAAAGTCATGCTTCACCGATATATCACCTCGCTCATGATGAAGTCAGCGGACCCGAAGATCATGCTTCACCAATCGCATACTCCTATGATGAAGTCAGCGGACCCTAAAGGTCATGCTCCACCAATCAACAACCATGATGAAGTCAGCGGACCCGAAGATCATGCTTCACCAATCAACCACACCATAATGAAGTCAGCGGACCCTGAAGGTCATGCTTCATTAATCAACAATCCCATGATGAAGTCAGCGAACTCCGAAAGTCATGCTTCATCATTCATCAATACCACGATGAAGTCAGCGGACCCCGAAGGTCATGCTTCATCAATCACATACGCACTTTCGGCCTCAAACAACGAGTAGTGCAACATCGCGCTCTGTTACACTATAGTGAACCCTAGCGGATACCACTAACCATCCACAATCGAGCAAGAACCACCTCTATCGAACATAGGTACCAAACAATAATTCTCCAAAAGAGAACCCGACTCACACACATCCCTTAACCGAGGGATTTTACCTTGCTCGCCAAACACGTCCATTATCTCTCAACGAGATTCACCAACATACCACCTCAGTGATAATTTACAAATCCAATATCATAAGTGCAAGTTAACCAAAATTGTACTCTACCACAAATCGACCCAAACTGTGTCTCGACCAAATTTCCGAATCTACCAAAAGCATCATCCGAAATCTCACACTAAAACTTCCTCGTGCGGGAGTGTAACTCCCCCACTTGGAACTACGTTCCAATATCCACAACTCGTACAATGCTACCAAAGGTACACTTTACCAACAATTGGGTTCACACGACCCATCACTACATCTTGCTCCAACCTTGAGCATACGAAGGATTTTAACCAATCCTTAAAACCTTTCGAACGAAAAGTGCACCACAAATTACACAAACCAATACCCTCGCAATCTTCCAATTGCTTTAGTTTGTCAACTTCGACTTACTCACTCATGTACCTAAGGGTTTCACTTCGGTACCCTAAGCACAATGTAACCGCAACACCATCGGAGTCGAACACCACGCTAGTAGGTATAAAAGAGGCACCTAATGTCGCGTCATGTAGGCTCCATTACCAACATACATCAATATCCAAAACACTCTATCTCAAGGGTTCCAATCCCCCGACGAACCTCACGGTTCATCAATCTCAACACAAAATTGAACACGCGCTTAACAACCGAACACCAAAACCCATTTCCATGGCTTGGTAGAACATTTCCCAAATACTAAGGAATGCTTGGTTGCACCAAGTCTTAAGCCCTTCGCCCGACAATCCAACGTCACCATAGGGTACTTCCATTAGGAACGTCACCCATAACATCAATATGCACAAAACAAGGCATTTAATCAACTCAAACGCAATGGCTCATAATAAATAATCAAAGGACATATTTATTAAAACGAAACGTACCTTAACGTCTCCTTGCCGCACCCGTCCCTGCTAACTTGGGACAATCCGACTTACGATGTCCTTCTTCTTGGCAATTAAAGCACACCATGCCATCACCCTTTGGTACCGAACATTCCCAAGACTTGTGACCCCTCACACCACAATTGTAACATCTATCAGCACTAGAATCCGGTATACCCGTTCGCGTACCACCCGTGCTCACACTCGGACCCTTAGTCCTCTTACTCGGAGCACCATAAGAAATAACCCTTCTCTCCCTTGAAGGTTCACCCTTCTTCGATCGCGAATAAGACTCAAAACCTCTAGCCATCGCGAATAATTCCGCAAATGACTTCGCGTAACCCCGGCTAATCTTACTCTTCAAGTCATCATTCAAAGTCCGATAGAAATCCTCCATCAACAAACGATCATTCCCCAAATACTCCGGGCAAAAACGAGCCTTCGCCATAAAGGTCGTCTTGAGAGTATTCAAATCCATAGAACCCTGTTGCAAATTTCGCAACTCATTATGCATTTCTGACAAATCGGCTGAAGTCCGGAACTCCTCGAAGAATTCCTTCTTAAACTCGTCCCACGATAACGCCATAAACGGTTCACCACCGACAAGATCAATCTTACCATCCAACCAATCCTTTGCCCTACCCCGCAACAAACTAGTAGCGAGTCTTGTCCTCTTCTCAGGAGGGCATTCAATAGTACGAAAACACCCTTCAACATCGGAAATCCATGTGGTGCTAACCAAAGGATCCGGTTTCCCGTCATACATCGGAGGTTTAGTTCTCATGAAGCTCTTAAGACAATGCTCCATTTCACCACTAGTTCGAAATTCGGAATACCTCCTATCCATTTCTTCTCGAAATGCACTCATTTGCTCCGCAACGGCGGCCGCAACTCTAGAGTTAAACTCCTCGTCATTCGTCTCGATCTCATTTCGCGTCGTCATTCTAAAGAATGCAAAACGATTAGTCCACGAACGTATAAAACAACACGCATAACACCGCCCCATCTTGCTCGACACTCATGGTACATCACTTGTTAAACACGATTTGCACCCGTAATAAGGTTTGCAAGTCCTTATTACGCACACACATCGTATCCCCTCGTTAGTACAACGACCATCTTGCTCGATGATATTCGCAACACAACATAAACACAAACATAACACAATCGTATATTAATAATATCCACGTATTAATATACACGTTAGTCCACCTATCAATTAAGGCACTAACCAAATTCCCATTCTGACCCGTAATCTTACAAGTCCCGCAACAAATAAGCACACACAAAAGTCTAAGTCTAGGCACCTATCTCAAGTCACCTATTTCAAAATTAGTTAACCAAACACACCCAAAAGTGTTCCAACACTTCCAAAATCACTAAGCCTAGTGATTAAACTCATTATCAAACCCTAATCAAGGCCAAAACGTCAACCGACCCAAAACCCGCCAAGTGACAAGAATAACAAGTCACCTTAAACCCATTTCATCACCTAAAAAGGTTTTACAACAATCTAGCTCAAAGCCCTAACTTGAATATCAAATCTAACAAATGAAATTCGGAGTTTGAGCTTACCAATACCACCACACGTAGCTAGGAGTGAGATGAACAACTTTAGAACCCGAGCTTTTGCGAGAAATCGACTCCTTCCCTTCCAAATTAAGCTCTCTCTCACTAAAAGTGAGTTTCTCTCACTAGGGTTTGAGGAGTGTGTTTGTGTGTGTGAAATATGATCCAAAATGACCAAGGAACCAGCCTTGAAGGCTCCAAACCGGCACCCAAGTGAAATGACCATTTTACCCCTTTTTAAAATAAAAACACAGCTGGCTCGACAGACAATTTGGACGGCGTCCCGACCCTTGGACGGCGTCCCGACCCTTGGACGGCGTCCCACGCTTCAGATCTGGACGGCGTCCCGTACTACTGAAATTTCAGAAATAGAAACAGGGTGTTACAGCATGTGTTGCCAATATATGGTGGTTATACTACAATGGTGGACATACCTATCATACCCATAGTGACCACCAGTGACCACACAGACACACTTGATCAGGCACTTGTCGGTGGATGGGATCAGGCTGCAGGGATAGGAGTTGTGACTTTAGGATGGGTAATATCACGATGTCAGGGATATGGGGTAGTTATTCAGATGGTCACAGTTGGCAGAACCTGCGACGACCCGGAAATTTCCGAACAAATTTAAACTTTATCTTTATAAAATTCTAAGACGATAAGCAAAGTCTATTAAATTGAGTCTCAAAATGTTTGAACTATTTTATGAAATCATTTGACCTTTGACTATTCACGACGATTCACGAACCATTATTTGTAAATAAATATGTTTATATAATAATTCGAAATAAATATTTAAAATATAATTTAAACCTTAGAAATAAATATTTAAAATAGGATACAAAATAATTAAGTGTAATTTAAAAATGAATTTACATATATATATATATATATATATATATATATATATATATATATATATATATATATATGATCTCTATTTATGTATATTGTAATATATAGATAATTTATAAATAATAAATAATCAATAAAAGTTATTATATAATGTTATATGATTGTTAAATATTACATAAGTAATAATATATTATTAACAAGTTAAAATATAGTTGTTATAGTAATATTATTACTACTTTCATTATTATTATTAATACTAATATTAATATTAATAGTAAATATCAGTATTAGTTATATTATTATAAATATTATATAGATAAGAAAGTTAATGCATTTAAATTGTTATCTTTAAAAATATTATTATTACCTTTATTACTATTATTAAAGTAAATGTTTAATATTAATATGAGTGTTATCATTTTTATGATGTAAAATACATAATTATGAAATTTAATACAATTAATAAATTGTAAAAGTAATTAAAGGTTAAAATATAGTTATTAATATTGTTATTATTACTTTCAAAAATAAATACTAATATTAACATTATTAGTATCATTGTAATTAGTAAAATTGTAAATTTAATTATTATTAAGATTATTAGAAGTATTATTATTAACTTGATTACAAAAATTATCTTTTTATTTAAAATTGTTATTTTCATTATCCTTACTAATATTATTAAGATATTAATATTATCATTATTATTAATATTAATATTACTAATTTTGTTATTAAAAATTTATTATTAATGTTTGTATAATATTATATTTCCTTAATATGTAAAATACAGAAATAATTAGATATATAAATATTCATATAAACAGATATTATACAGATTACGTATATACAAATATATATAAATATATTCAAATACATTATATACGTATATAAATACAAGGATCGAAGTATTCTGTTTTCAATCGTTTTCAAAACTTTATATAATTTGTTTCCCTAATCAAAGATTCAAATCCAGGAAAAAAACAAATTCAGTACCAATCGATGTCCTTTTTATATTAATTTTTTACGACTGCTTTACAAATTCTGTCGATAAATTTGGCTATATAATTGATGCCATTCGGTGTTAAGTGTTACCAATAAACTTACATTATCAATTAACAACTACAAATACCTTGAACAGAGTCTAAAACTGTCGAATTAAATCAAATATTGAAGAACACCCAGAAAACTACTCTATTCGTGCAACTCTAAATCAAACACTTCGAATTTGAGTTCAATTTAAAACTCCTTTATTTCAGTTAGGTTAGAAATCTTCCATTCGAACTTTCTGCAAAGTTTCAAGGCTCAATTCTTTCTATCAAGTTTCAATTTATGAGTCAAAGTTAATTGTCAAAAAGTCAACAAAATTGTTCATCGTGAAATTTGATTTCAATTGGATGTTTTATATCAAATTGAGGATACATAAAGTTTCTTGGAGTGTTTTGAAACATATTTCGTGTTGTAAGTTTTTTCCAAAACTGTCTCAATTTCAAAATCATTATATGAGTTCTTCGTATTCAAAAAAAAAAAAAAACTGTACAGCTCTTTTTTTTAATTTTCTGTTGCAATTAAGTTAATCATCACAGGTTAATCGTTTTGTATAAATTAAAAGTCCTAAAAGTTAATAAGAAATCAAATATTAGCTGGTTGTATGATCTTTGGTCGACTGGATTCAGTGAAGAAGAAGATATAACACAGAAAGTTCAGTTAAATAAATATAGTTTAGGTTTTCATTCAGAAAAGCTGAAATAGAGTAGTGGTGATGGGTGTTTTCGGGTTAGCGAGAGGTCTCGGGTTCGAGCCCGGGCGAGGACAGCTATTTTTTTGGGACTCTTTCTTTGTGAGTTAGTCTTCTTATTAATATTAATTATTATTATTATTATTATTATTATTATTATTATTATTATTATTATTATTATTATTATTATTATTATTATTATTATTATTATTATTATCTTTATTATTATTATTATTATGATTATGATTATTATTGTTATTGTAAGTATTATAATTATTATTAGTATAGTAATTATTATTATTATTATTATTATTATTATTATTATTATTATTATTATTATTATTATTATTATTATTATTAGTATTAATATCACAATCATAATTATAAAGTATTACAACCGTTATTATAATTATTATTATTATTAATCGTATAAGTATTATTATTATTATTATTATTATTACTACTATTATTATTATGATTAAGATTAAGATTAAGATTATTGTTATTATTGATATATTATCATTAATTTTACTATTATCGTCCTTAGCAATATCATTAAAAGTATTATTATTAAAAATTTTAGAATTATCATTATTATTAGAGTAAGTGTTATTATTAACAATATCATTATTATTAAAAATTTCACTTTTGCTAAAACTATCTTTTTAGTAAAATTGCTATCATTACTATCATTAATACAATTATTAGATTATCATTATTATTATTAATAACATTATAAGTATCATTAAAAATTATTATGTTCATTTTTGTTATTAGTATTATCATTATTTTGGTATTATCATCAATTTAACAAGTAAATGATATTTATATAAAAAGGTATTTAATACACATAACTTAACTATATTAATAGTTTTTTTTATTAAATATATAATAAATATAAATAATAAAACATATAAGTTATTAATATAAAAATGAAACTACTATATATATATATATATATATATATATATATATAAATTTGTTCGATTTCAATTATGTGTGTTAATATAAAAATAAATGATATAGGTTCGTGAATCCGAGGCCAACCCTGCATTGTTCAGTTTTGTCGTGTGAATATTTTTACGACAAAATATTGTATTGTGAGTTCATTTGATTCCCTTTTACTCTTTACATTTTTGGGACTGAGAATACAAGCGCTGTTTTTATAACTATTTTACAACTGCTTTATTAAATGCTTTTGCAATCTATATTTTTGAACTGAGAATACATGAAATGCTTTTATAAATGTTTGACGCGATATGACACAAGCAAAACATTCCTCGAATGAATTATTATGCAGACAGAAGTTCTGTAAATTATTATTGAATTAGTTGGACGTTATAATTGCCACTAATTGTTGTGAATATTTTCCCCTGATTATTATTGCTTGGTAACCTAAGAATTAGAAATGGGTATGGCCCTAATTCACGCGAATCCTTAAGGTAGCTACCGGGTTTAACACCCCCACCCAGAATGTTTACTAGACGGAAGAGCTAGTGGGCATGATTAATACTTCGAAATTTATATAGTATACAGATGAAATGTTCTATTTTTGAGGATATTATTGATGCGCATTATATGTTAAGGTTGGTTACCATGTTAAGCAATGAAATCAAAATGAATGTTATGTATCGAGAGAATGATTTTTATACACAGGTTATGTGTATTAGTTTTGTGCACGAGATATGTGCACGATTATTTAAAAATCGCGAGGCAACCTACGGGGGAGAAAAGGATACGAACCTACTCTACTAAGCATTATGAGAAATGGTTTCATACACGAGATAAGTGTACTGTATTTGAATCTTGTGGTCTATCAAAATAATGAATTTTATTGTTTACGATAAACTTATGAACTCACCAACCTTTTGGTTGACACTTGAAAGCATGTTTATTCTCAGGTATGAAAGAAATCTTCTGCTGTGCATTTGCTCATTTTAGAGATATTACTTGGAGTCATTCATGACATATTTCAAAAGACGTTGCATTCGAGTCGTTAAGTTCATCAAAATTATTATTAAGTCAATTATAGTTGAATGTATTATGAAATGGTATGCATGCCGTCAACTTTCATTGAAATGAAAGTTTGTCTTTTAAAAACGAATGCAATGTTTGTAAAATGTATCATATAGAGGTCAAGTACCTCGCGATGTAACCAAATGTAATGTCTTCGTCCAGATGGATTAGGACGGGTCGTTAAAGAACCGACCATACACACTCGAGAGTAGTTAAGGGCAGTCCAGTTATCATGTCCCATCATCCTCTCGGATGCCTACTGGAGATATTGCAGACCGGTTCACCACTGACAGCCATAAGACTGAGCAGCAGTTTGGTACCAGTGAGGCTCAAACATCCCAAACTATTCTCAGACAACCACGCACTACCGTTATATATAACATTCCTCGTGATGACGCACTCGCAAGCTGAGCGATCTTTTACTCTCTCTCTATTGTCATGATACATTATCTGTTCCTCATACATTTACATTTGGTTTGTATGCTCGGTGTGGGCCTATTACACTGTTGCACTTTATTTACTGTTTATATTTATGCATGTTTAATATATGTCGTGTTACAATAATTTGAATAAAAACCGTACAACTAACGGTTGCATCGGAACAAATGACTTGGAAGCTTGGAAGCAGGGACGATTTTCATAAAAAGATGATGCCAAGCACCTGATTAGAAGATTTCTTAAAGCGACACATCCATATACACACCTTGCGACCAAAAGGGGAGTACTACGTTTCTCGCCACGCACTAGATTTATATAACAAACTACACCACTTTAAATTCTAAGTGTGGGATTAACATCCCACCAACGTTTAAACTTAAAATGGAACAAAACTTAAAAACACCAAAGTATGGGATACTCCGTATCCTTAACATTGAGGACAATGTTACTTTTAAGTGTGGGATAGCGGTATTGTACATACGACTCTTGTTAATCCTCAAGTGTCGTGAAACGCTAAATTATTTTTAATTTATATCCTTTAAACTGAAAACACTTAGGGTTATTACTCTTGAAAATCAATGTTTTTGCTAAATTAGACAAAAGGTTTAAACAAAATCAAACATTTTTACAAAAATGAAACCCGGTCTAAAAGAGCATTGCATGACTTAGCACATTCGACCCATTATAATTGTGTGAGGCACCCAAATAAGATCACATCACTCATTCTTAGTGCTTCATGATACTTCTGTAGAGTGTGCCGATGTCAGCAACTTTGAATCAGAATTTTCTCTCGATCTACATATTCGATTAAGCATAAGTAGAAAGCGTTAAAAACCTTGATTTTCCGTGAAATAAGAACTTCCTAAAACCTCCATTTCCATTTCCATTCCTTTCACCCAAATATTCACTCAGAAATCACAAAAATATTCACCTTCATCCATGTTCACTTCACCCGATCTCAAAATAAAGAGAGAATAAAAGAATTGATCGGAGAAGAGAAAAACCATGAAAATCACAAGCATCTTAGCAAAAATCCAAAGGAAACTGCTATCTAAAAAAATCTCAAGGATAAAAGCAAAAATTCTTGTCAAAAAGAGAAATATAAAAGATAAAAACCCTCAAAAAGAAGACAAAGTCTCATTTCAAGATACTGAGAAAAGGATCAGAACCTATAAAAAGAAGCTTCGAGAAAAGTATTCAAAGCAGTCAAGAAGAAATGCTCGAAAGAAGAACTCCGAAAGACTAACAAGACTACCCGATCATGCTTCAACTAAAAGACCAAAAAGAACTCATATCTATCCAAATAAACCTCCAGACCTCAAACCCTTTCATCCCCTCACCCTTCCGAAGTTATTCACGAATTATTGTAGGGTATGATTTCTACTTAATACCGAAAAGATTTGAGTCTTGATCAAACCTATGACGAAGATTGCTACATGACGGTCTGTTGAGCGTTCATATTTTAAATTTAGAACTTAGGAAACCCAATACACTTAGTGAATTGAGTGACCCGAGTGAGGCAGCTATAGTCATGTATCCTTCTCCCATGCTTGTAGAACTGGTTCTTTAGTAGTAAAAGTTATTAGATTACGTTTCTACCCTTGCGTCAAAATAAAGCAATAACACTTGATCATGTAGAATGGAATACCCAAGGATTTGAAAGTTTAAAGGATTGCTTGAGGACAAGCAATGTCTTAGTGTGGGATATTTGATATCGGCCAAAAAGTCAAGTTTTTACCCCCGATATTCAGTCCTAAAAGAAAGAATTAAATTAAATTTATCTAGAGAATTGAGCATTTATTTGTCTTTTTTGATAGATCAAGTGATTATGAAGACAACGCAAGAAGAATCAACGAAAACGGGCTTAAAACGGAGAATCTAGAGCGAAAACAGCAGAAAACCTGAAAAGCTTTTAAAAATAAACGGCCTGCCAGTAAAGAAGAAAAATGGCCTGCCACACTATGGTGGACGACATTCCAGATTGAAAAAGGCCTGCCATAAAAATGGGCTGATTAAACGGCCAGCCACCCAATTAGACGGCCCAACAGCAATTAAACGGGCTTATTGGAAAGCCTGCCCTCAAATTGGATGACCTGCCCTCAAATTGGACGGCCTACCAGACACAGCCTGCCAGGCCAAGATTTAGTATAAACTAGTTTATAACCCGCGAATTTGCGAGGCTTACACATGAGTTGATATTAAATCGGATACATACTAAAAAGGTATGAATATACAGACGAACTAAAAGTAGAACAAACTTATGTAATACTATAATTATAGAGTCAAAGGCATCATGTTAATGTCAAGGATCATAGCACATTGTTTTGGTAAAGAAGTCTCGTTGGTGAATTTCCATCTCCAAGTATCAGTTTGCCGTGTGTTGGTTTACACATATGGTGTTATATCAGCAGTGGGGTCTTCCCATTTATCCTTGACCCTAACCCAATTCCAGTTATGCTCCCAACATGTTCCTGTACATTCAATTCGATCACTTAAGCAAGTAATCAAGTATACGTTTAACCAAGTAAAAATAAGAATCTTGGAATTAGTAAAATCTTTATTGAGAATGTTGCTTAAAAGACCCTTAAAACAGCAAAAAACGTACCTTCTGCATTTTGGTTTTATGAACCTCATCCTTGAGCATCTTGCATATTTGTCGCGATCTCTTTTTGTCTTAGTAGTTGTGTTTGAGTTTCGTGCTTCTTCTTAAAACACAGAAACTGATTAGAATCTTAAGATGTTTAATAAATCAATTTAGCAATGGTTTGACTTTTGCAATATGATTAACATCGTAATACTTTCTTAAGTCAAATATGAAACATCATTAACAAAACCAAAATGGTACGAAATATAGATTTGATTTATGAGACAATCTGTTAATCTAAAATGATGAACTCACGTGTGACTCCATAAAAGTCATCTTTTTTTATAATTTTCCTTCTACTTATGAGTACTGATATCAGAGATGGATAAAATACTTGCAAGATTGCACCAAAGTTGCTTAAGATTTAAAAAGAATATGTTCATACCTGTAACGTTCTCTTTTCATGTTTTAAGTCTTAGACTCGGTGCTTGTTTCTGTTACTTCAGAACAAAGCTATCACTATGTAGTGACCCGAACTTTTCCATGTTTACATATATTAAATGAAATTGTTATTTACATGATTAAGTGTTTCCAACATGTTAAGCAATCAAACTTGTTAAGACTTGATTAATTGAAATAGGTTTCATATAGACAATTGACCACCCAAGTTGACCGGTGATTCACGACGTTAAAACTTGTAAAAACTATATGATGACATATATATGATTATATATATAGTTAACATTATATTATGATAAATAAGTATCTCATTAGGTATTTTAACAATGAGTTATATACATAAAATTGAGTTTATTGAATTAAGAAACTCGAAACGGTATATATAACGATACTAAATACATATGAATCATATTAAGATATTGATACACTATGTTTAATCATGATAAATGATAAGTAAACATGTCATTAAGTGTATTAACAATGAACTACATATGTAAAAACAAGACTACTAACTTAATGATTTCGAAACGAGACATATATGTAACGATTATCGTTGTAACAACATTTAACTGTATATATATCATACTAAGATATATTAATATATCATAATATCATGATAATGTAATAATTTAACATCTCATTAGATATAATAAAAATTGGGTTAACAACATTTAACATGATCGTTAACTTAAAGGTTTCAAATCAACATTTACATGTAACGACTAACGATGACTTAACGACTCAGTTAAAATGTATATACATGTAGTGTTTTAATATGTATTCATACACTTTTGAAAGACTTCAAGACACTTATCAAAATACTTCTACCTAACAAAAATGCTTACAATTACATCCTCGTTCAGTTTCATCAACAATTCTACTCGTATGCACCCGTATTCGTACTCGTACAATACACAGCTTTTAGATGTATGTACTATTGGTATATACACTCCAATTATCAGCTCTTAGTAGCCCATGTGAGTTACCTAACACATGTGGGAACCATCATTTGGCAACTAGCATGAAATATCTCATAAAATTACAAAAATATTAGTAATCATTCATGACTTATTTACATGTAAATAAAATTACACGTCCTTTCTATCTAATTCATATACCAACGACCAAAATCACCTACAAACACTTTCATTCTTCAATTTCCTTCATCTAATTGATCTCTCTCAAGTTCTATCTTCAAGTTAAGTGTTCTTCATAAATTCTATAAGTTCTAGTTTCATAAAATCAAGAATACTTCCAAGTTTGCTAGCTTACTTCCAATCTTGTAAAGTGATCATCCAACCTCAAGAAATCTTTCTTATTTACAGTAAGATATCTTTCTAATACAAGGTAATACTCATATTCAAACTTTGATTCAATTTCTATAACTATAACAATCTTATTTCGAGTGAAAATCTTAAAATCAACTAAACACATATTCTATATCTATATTATATGCTAACTTAATGATTTAAAACCTGAAAACACGAAAAACACCGTAAAACCGGACATACGCCGTCGTAGTAACACTGCGGGCTGTTTTGGGTTTGATAATTAAAAACTATGATAAACTTTGATTTAAAAGTTGTTCTTCTGGGAAAATGATTTTTCTTATGAACATGAAACTATATCCAAAAATCATGGTTAAACTCAAAGTGGATGTATGTTTTTCAAAATGGTCATCAAGACGTCGTTCTTTCGACTGAAATGACTACCTCTTACAAAAGCGACTTGTAACTTATATTTTCGACTATAAACCTATAATTTTTCTGATTAGATTCATAAAATATAGTTCAATATGAAATCATAGCAATTTGATTAACTCAAAACGGATTAAAAACGAAGAAGTTATGGGTAAAATAAGATTGCATATTTTTTTATTGTTGTAGCTACGGAAATATTGTAACAATTCTATACAAATCATATCCTAGCTAACTTATATTGTATTATACATGTATTCTAATATATTATGTAATCTTGGGATACCATAGACACGTATGCAAATGTTTTAACATATCATATCGACCCATGTATATATATTATTTGGAACAACCATAGACACTCTATATGCAGTTATGTTGGAGTTAGCTATACAGGGTTAAGGTTGATTCCAAATATATATATACTTTGAGTTGTGATCTAGCCTGAGACGTGTATACACTGGGTCATGGATTGATTCAAGATAATATATATCAATTTATTTATGTACATTTAACTATGGACAACTAGTTGTAGGTTACTAACGAGGACAGCTGACTTAATAAACTTAAAACATCAAAAAGTATTAAAAGTGTTGTAAATATATTTTGAACATACTTTGATATATATGTACATCAAAATCTTATATGGGTGAAAGTGAGTTATAGTCCCACTTTTAAAATCTAATATTTTGGGATGAGAATACATGCAGTTTTATAAATGTTTTACGAAATAGACACAAGTAAATGAAACTACATTATATGGGTGAATGATCGAAGCCGAATATGCCCCTTTTGCTTGGTAACCTAAGAATTAGTAAACCGATCTACTAATTGACGCGAATCCTAAAGATAGATCTATTGGGCCTAACGAATCCCATCCAAAGTACCGGATGCTTTAGTACTTCAAATTTGTTTTTATCATGTTCGAAGGATTTCCTGGAATGATAGGGGATATTCTTATATGCATCTTGTTAATGTCGGTTACCAGGTTTTCACCATATGAATGATTTTTATCTCTATGTATGGGATGTATATTGAAATATGAAATCTTGTGGTCTATTATTATGATTTGATAATATATAGGTTAAACCTATAACTCACCAATATTTTTGTTGACGTTTTAAGCATGTTTATTCTCAGGTGATTATTAAGAGCTTCCGCTGTTGCATACTAAAATAAGGGCAAGATTTGGAGTCCATGCTTGTATGATATTATGTAAAAACTGCATTCAAGAAACTTATTTTTGATGTAATATATTCTTATTGTAAACCATTATGTAATGGTCATGTGTAAACGGTATATTTTAGATTATCATTATTTGATAATCTACGTAATGCTTTTTAAACTTTTATAGATAAAATAAAGGTTATGGTTGTTTTAAAAATGAATGCAGTCTTTGAAAAACGTCTCATATAGAGGTCAAAACCTCGCGACGAAATCAATTAATATGGAACATTTATAATCAATATGAATGGGACATTTCAGTTGGTATCCGAGCGTTGGTCTTAGAGAACCATAAATTTTCATTAGTGTGTCTTATCGAGTTTGTTAGGATACATTAGTGAGTCTGGACTTCGACCGTGTTTTCTTTAAAAATGATTGCTTAACACTTTTGTTGGAAACTATATGTTATTAACATGTAAATATTATGTGATATATTAATCTCTTAATGTGTTTGATATTGTGTAATAGATGTCTACCACTAGTACAAATTTCATCCACTCACCTAATAATAATGAAGAGTCGAATATACTTTGGGAAGATTCACAAATTCCCGAAGAGGAACCGGAAGAAGAAGAACCGGAAGAAGAGGAATCGGAAGAAGAGGAACCAGAAGAGGAGGAACCGGAAGAAGAAGAGGTTCCGGAGAAAGAAATATTGATACCTATAGTAAATCGATTAAATAAAAGAAAATCCTCAACCAACGGACCAAAGTTAATAATGGTCAATGGTGTTTCCGCCGAGGAAGCAAAATATTGGGAAGATTACCAATTTTTCGATGAATCAGATCCCGATGAGGATTCCGATGATGTTATAGAAATTACCTCGACCCAATTTAATAAAGCGAAAGAAAATAATAAGGGAAAAGGTATAAAAATAGAGAAACTCGATTCCAACCCCGATGAACTTTATATGTATCCGCAACATCCGTATTTCCTAAAATATAACAATGACCCGGGAACCTCTAAACCACCTGGTTTTTCTAAACCATTGTGGAAAACGACGGCTCGTATTAGAGGAACACCATATATTCCTATAAAATTAGGAAAATGAACCAAGTCCGAAGAAGAAGAAACCAGTGATTCAGATTAGAGGGTTGTAATCATGTTGTATATTATATGTATTGTAGTGTGCTTGTACTTTTATGTTCTATGTAAAAATTGCTTGTATTGTTTGTTAATTATCTTTTACGAATCTAATCCTTGTCTATTTTACAGTATAAAAACAAAATGGACGTTAAGGGTAGACAACCGAATATTTTAGAAGATCTACCAGAGGATATGATTGAGGAAATCTTGTCTAGAGTCGGTCAGAATTCATCAGCACAATTAATTATGGCAAAATTAACTTGTCAAATATTTGAAAGACTTTCCAGAAATGCCTTAGTTTATAAAAGGCTTTCCTTTGATAGGTGGGGTATATCACATTGGGGAGACCGTAATTTATGCCGTGTTTTCTTTAAAGCGTTAAATGCGGGGAACCCAAATGCAATTTTACGCTGCGGGTTAAGAACCTATTTTGACTTAACATATCCCAACATAGGATTTCGTGAATTAGAAAGAGCTTCTAACATGCAACATAAAGAAGCATGTTATGCTTACGGGTTAATGATGTTCGCTTCTTACCAAAGTGAGAAAAAGAACATCGGATTGCAACTTTTAAATAAAACCTTCCCACAAGTGACGGATTCAGTAGTTGGGGTGAGAAACAAGGTTTTTAGATTATTACGGGGCTGTTGGACGTTACGAAACCCTCGTACTTTTGACGACATTACAACATGCTGTCTAGCCAATGGTCATAACGGATATTTTCCACAAGACCAAGGATGGGAAGTCGTCTTAGTAAAACCAGAATGCATGACTTGTTTCTGGACTTATGAACTACGTGTCTTTATTTCCTTTGCTGAACAACTTGCGTATTAACTAGGTTTATATTCAAAAACTGTCCTGTATCAAAGTGTACTATATTTCATGTTATATGTAATATAGCGAAGTTGTAAGTTTGAAGAATATTTGTATGTGATATATTATTATAATCAGTTTTTCATATGGAATTGTAGTAGTTGAATTGTAAATTAGCTACTAAGTATGAACTTAACGGGTAGGTAGTACCCGAATTTAAACTTATAAAATGCTAATATGAAGAAAAAGCTTTTATAAATGAGTTCATATTATGCTACGAAATACTATTGACTAATCTTAATATTTTGTATGATTAACTCGATTCAGTTGGCTATTTTGAAGGAAATGGCACCGACTACTCGACACACCATGAATATGAGCGAAGAGGAATTTCATACCTTTCTTGCTGCAAACATAGCCGCAGTATAGGCTGCGCTATATACCAACAATAACTCTGAATCTAGCAATGCAGCTAACGGCACAAGAAATCGTGTAGGATGCTCCTACAAAGAATTCACTGCCTGCAAACCTTTGAAATTTGATGGAACCGAAGGGCCAATTGGATTGAAACGGTGGACCGAGAAAGTCAAATCGGTGTTTGCCACAAGTAAGTGTACTGAAGAGGACAAAGTTAAGTACGCTACGCATACCTTCACAGGTACTGCGTTAACGTGGTGGAACACCTATCTTGAACAGGTAGGACAAAATGCTGCTTACGCACTACCGTGGTCGGCATTCAAGCAATTGATGAACGAGCAGTATCGTCCTAGAAACGAAGTCAATAAATTCAAGGCAGAACTTAGAGAGTTACGAACACAAGGGTTCGACGTTACCATATATGAACGATGATTCACAGAGTTGTGCCTATTGTTTCCGGGAGCATTCGAAGATGAAGAAGAGAAGATCGATGCATTTGTAAAAGGGTTACCAGTAAAGATTCAAGAAGATGTGAGTTCACACGAGCCCGCTTCTATACAGAAGGCAAGTCGAATGGCTCATAAACTCATAAATCAGATTGAGGGAAGAATTAAAGAGCAGTCGAGAAGCCAACACGAAACAACTCAAGAGGAAGTGGGAGGAAAACGGTGACAAGAGTCACCAGTACAACAACAACAATTACAACCACAATCGCAACAACTATCCCAACAACCGCAACAACTATCCCAACAATAATCGAAATCCTAACAATAACTACAACAAACATCTCAACAACAACAACAACTACAACAGCCGTTTCAACAACAATAACAACCCCAACAACAACCTCAATAACAACAACGGCAACAAAAACGAAAAACAGCCATGTCATAGGTGTGAAGAAAATCATCAGGGGTTTTGCACGACATTTTGCAACAGGTGTAAAAGAAATGGTCATAGCGCGACAAAGTGTGAGGTCTACGGAACAAAGTTTAACAGAACTAAAAGAACAAATAATGTCGGAACAAGTAATGTCGAAACGAATAGTGTCGGAGCAAGTAATACCAACGCTGTTTGTTATAAATGTGAAAAATCGGGCCACATTATTAGAAATTACCCGAATCAGGGGAATACTAATGGGCAAGGCCGTGGAAGAGTTTTCAATATTATTGCGGCAGAAGCACAGGAAGACCCGGAGCTTGTTACGGGTACGTTTCTTATTGACGATAAATCTGCTTATGTTTTATTTGATTCGGGTGTGGATAAAAGCTATATGAGTAGAGAATTTTGTACTAAATTAAGTTGCTCATTGATGCCTTTGGATAATAAATTTTTACTCGAATTAGCAAATGCTAAATTAATTTCAGCAGATAATATATGTCAGGATAGAGAAATTAAACTGGTGATGAAACGTTTAAGATTGATTTAATACCAGTCGAGTTAGGGAGTTTTGATGTAATAATTGTCATGGACTAGTTGAAGAAGGTAAGAGCGGAGGTCGTTTGTTACAAAAATGCGATTCGCATTATGCGTGAAAAAGGAAAACCTTTAATGGTGTACGGAGAAAAGAACAACGCGAAATTAAATCTTATTAGTAGTTTGAAGGCGCAAAAACTAATAATAAAAGGTTGTTACGTCATTCTAGCACACATCGAGGAAGTTAAACCTGAAGAAAAGAACATCAGTGATGTTCCCGTCGCAAAAGAATTTCCCGATGTATTTCTGAAAGAATTACCAGGATTACCCCCACATCGATCCGTTGAATTTCAAATAGACCTTGTACCAGGAGCTGCACCAATAGCTCGTGCTCCATACAGACTCGCGCCCAGCAAAATGAAAGAATTACAAAGTCAGTTACAGAAACTTTTAGAGCGTGGTTTCATTCGAACAAGCACATCACCATGGGGAGCTCCTGTTTTGTTTGTCAAGAAGAAAGATGGTACATTCAGGTTATGTATCGACTACCAAGAGTTGAACAAACTTACCATCAAGAACCGCTACCCACTACCGAGAAGCGACGACTTATTTGATCAACTACAAGGCTCGTCTGTTTATTCGAAGATTGATTTACGTTCTGGATATCATCAAATGCGGGTGAAGGAGGATGATATTCTAAAGACTGCTTTTAGGACGCGTTACGGTCATTACGATTTTATGGTTATGCCATTTGGATTGACTAACGCACCAGCTGTGTTCATGGACCTCATGAACCGAGTGTGTGGGCCATATCTTGACAAGTTTGTCATAGTTTTCATCGATGACATACTTATTTACTCGAAGAATGATCAAGAGAACGAAGAACATTTGAAAAAAGTGCTAGAGTTGCTAAGAAAAGAAAAACTGTACGCTAAGTTTTCAAAGTGTGCATTTTGGTTGGAAGAAGTTCAATTCCTCGGTCATATAGTGAACAAAGAAGGTATTCAGGTGGATCTAGCAAAGATTGAAACCGTTAAAAAGTGGAAAACCCCGAAAACTCCGAAACACATACACCAATTTTTAGGGCTAGCTGGTTATTACAGGAGATTCATCCAAGATTTTTCTAAAATAGCAAAACCCTTGACTGCATTAACGTATAAAGGGAGAAAATTTGAATGGAAGGATGAACAAGAAAAAGTGTTTCAATTGTTGAAGAAAACATTAACTACGACACCTATATTGTCATTACCTGAAGGGAATGATGATTTTGTGATATATTGTGACGCCTCAAAGCAATGTCTCGGTTGTGTATTAATGCAATGAATGAAAGTAATTGCTTATGCATCTAGATAATTGAAGATTCACGAGCAGAATTATACAACGCATGATTTGGAATTAGGTGCGGTTGTTTTCGCCTTAAAGACTTGGAGGCACTACTTATATGGGGTCAACAGTATTATACATACCGACCACAAAAGTCTTCAACACATATTTAATCAGAAATAACTGAACATGAGGCAGCTCAGATGGATTGAATTGTTGAATGATTACGACTTTGAGATTCGTTACCACCCAGGGAACGCAAATGTGGTAGCCGACGCCTTGAGCAGAAAGGACAGAGAACCCATTCGTGTAAAATCTATGAATATAATGATTCACACTAACCTTACTACTCAAATAAAGGAGGCGCAACAAGGAGTTTTAAAAGAGGGAAACTTAAAGGATGAAATACCCAAAGGATCGGAGAAGCATCTTAATATTCAGGAAGATGGAACCCGGTATAGGGCTGAAAGAATTTGGGTACCAAAATTTAAAGATATGAGAGAAATGGTACTTTGAGAAACTCATAAAACCAGATACTCAATACATCCTGGAATGGGGAAGATGTACAAGGATCTCAAGAAACATTTTTGGTAGCCAGGTATTTAAGCCGATGTTGCTAAATACGTAGGGGAATGTTTGACGTGTTCTAAGGTCAAAGCGGAGCATCAGAAACCATCAGGTCTACTTCAACAACCCGAAATCCCGAAATGAAAATGGGAAAACATTACCATGGATTTCATCACTAAATTGCCAAGGACTGCAAGTGGTTTTGATACTATTTGGGTAATAGTTGATCGTCTCAACAAATCAGCACACTTCCTGCCAATAAGAGAAGTTGACAAGATGGAGAAGCTAGCACGACTGTATTTGAAGGAAGTCATCTCCAGACATGGAATACCAATCTCTATTATCTCTGATAGGGATGGCAGATTTATTTCAAGATTCTGGCAGACATTACAGCAAGCATTAGGAACTCGTCTAGACATGAGTACTGCCTATCATCCACAAACTGATGGGCAGAGCAAAAGGATGATACAAACGCTTAAAGACATGCTACGAGCATGTGTTATTGATTTCGGAAACAGTTGGGATTGACATCTACCGTTAGCAGAATTTTCCTACAACAACAGCTACCATTCAAGCATTGAGATGGCGCCGTTTGAAGAACTTTATGGTAGAAAGTGCAGGTCTCCGATTTGTTGGAGTGAAGTGGGGGATAGATAGATTACGGCTCCGGAGATAATACAAGAAACTACCGAGAAGATCATCCAAATTCAACAACGATTGAAAACCGCCCAAAGTCGACAAAAGAGCTACGCCGACATTAAAAGAAAAGATATAGAATTTGAAATTGGAGAGATGGTCATGCTTAAGGTTGCACCTTGGAAAGGTGTTGTTCGATTTGGTAAACGAGGGAAATTAAATCCAAGGTATATAGGACCACTCAAGATTATTGATCGTGTCAGACCAGTAGCTTACCGACTTGAATTACCACAACAACTCGCGGCAGTACATAACACTTTCCACGTCTCAAATTTGAAGAAATGTTTTGCTAAAGAAGATCTCACTATTCCGTTAGACGAAATCCAAATCAACGAAAAACTTCAATTCGTCGAAGAACCCGTCGAAATAATGGATCATGAGGTTAAAAGACTTAAGCAAAACAAGATACCAATAATTAAAGTTTGATGGAATGCTCGTAGAGGACCCGAGTTCACCTGGGAACGAGAAGATCAGATGAAGAAGAAATACCCACACTTATTTCCAGAAGATACGTCAACACCTCCAACTTCTTAAAATTTTGGGACGAAATTTATTTAACGGGTAGGTACTGTAGTGACCCGAACTTTTCCATGTTTATATATATTAAATGAAATTGTTATTTACATGATTAAGTGTTTCCAACATGTTAAGCAATCAAACTTGTTAAGACTTGATTAATTGAAATAGGTTTTTATATAGACAATTGACCACCCAAGTTGACCGGTGATTCACGAACGTTAAAACTTGTAAAAAACTATATGATGACATATATATGATTATATATATAGTTAACATGATATTATGATAAGTAAGTATCTCATTAGGTATTTTAACAATGAGTTATATACATAAAAATGAGTTTATTAAATTAAGAAACTCGAAACGGTATATATAACGATTATCGTTATAACAACGTCTGACTAAATACATATGAATCATATTAAGATATTGATACACTATGTTTAATCATGATAAATGATAAGTAAACATGTCATTAAGTGTATTAACAATGAACTACATATGTAAAAACAAGATTACTAACTTAATAATTTCGAAACGAGACATATATGTGACGATTATTGTTGTAACAACATTTAACTGTATATATATCATACTAAGATATATTAATATATCATAATATCATGATAATGTAATAATTTAACATCTCATTATATATAATAAACATTGGGTTAACAACATTTTACATGATCGTTAACTTAAAGGTTTCAAATCAACATTTACATGTAACGACTAACGATGACTTAACGACTCAGTTAAAATGTATATACATGTAGTGTTTTAATATGTATTCATACAAATTTGAAAGACTTCAAGACACTTATCAAAATACTTCTACTTAACAAAAATGCTTACAATTACATCCTCGTTCAGTTTCATCAACAATTCTACTAGTATACACCCGTATTCATACTCGTACAATACACAACTTTTAGATGTATGTACTATTGGTATATACACAACCATCATTTGGCAACTAGCATGAAATATCTCATAAAATTACAAAAATATTAGTAATCATTCATGACTTATTTACATGTAAACAAAATTACACATCCTTTATATCTAATCCATATACCAACGACCAAAAACACCTAAAAACACTTTCATTATTCAATTTCCTTCATCTAATTGATCTCTCTCAAGTTCTATCTTCAAGTTCTAAGTGTTCTTCATAAATTCTATAAGTTCTAGTTTCATAAAATCAAGAATACTTCCAAGTTTGCTAGCTTACTTCCAATCTTGTAAAGTGATCATTCAACCTCAAGAAATCTTTCTTATTTACAGTAATATATATTTATAATACAAGGTAATACTCATATTCAAACTTTGATTCAATTTCTATAACTATAACAATCTTATTTCGAGTGGAAATCTTACTTGAACTTGTTTTCGTGTCATGATTCTGCTTCAAGAACTTTCAAGCCATCCAAGGATCCTTTGAAGCTAGATCTCTTTTTCTTATTTCCAATAGGTTTATCCACAAAAATTGAGGTAGTAATGATGTTCATAACATCATTTGATTCATATATATATAACTACCTTATTCGAAGCTGTAAACTTGAAATCACTAGAACATAGTTTAGTTAATTCTAAACTTGTTCGCAAAAAAAAGTTAATCCTTCTAAGTTGACTTTTAAAATCAACTAAACACATGTTCTATATCTATATGATATGCTAACTTAATGATTTAAAACCTAGAAACACGAAAAACACCATAAAACCAGACATACGCTGTCATAGTAACACCGCGGACTGTTTTGGGTTTGATAATTAAAAACTATGATAAACTTTGATTTAAAAGTTGTTCTTCTGGGAAAATGATTTTTCTTATGAACATGAAACTATATCCAAAAATCATGGTTAAACTCAAAGTGGATGTATGTTTTTCAAAATGGTCATCAAGACGTCGTTCTTTCGATTGAAATGACTACCTCTTACAAATATGACTTGTAACTTATATTTTTGACTATAAACCTATACTTTTTCTTATTAGATTTATAAAATAGAGTTCAATATGAAATCATAGCAATTTGATTCACTCAAAATGGATTTAAAACGAAGAATTTATGGGTAAAACAAGATTGGATATTTTTTTATTGTTGTAGCTACGGAAATATTATAACAATTCTATACAAATCATATCCTTGCTAACTTATATTGTATTATACATGTATTCTAATATATTATGTAATCTTGGGATACCATAGACACGTATACAAATGTTTTGACATATCATATCGACCCATGTATATATATTATTTGGAACAACCATAGACACTCTATATGCAGTAATGTTGGAGTTAGCTATACAGGGTTGAGGTTGATTCCAAAAATATATATACTTTGAGTTGTGATCTAGCCTGAGACGTGTATACACTGGGTCATGGATTGATTCAAGATAATATATATCAATTTATTTCTGTACATCTAATTGTGGACAACTAGTTGTAGGTTACTAACGAGGACAGCTGACTTAATAAACTTAAAACATCAAAATGTATTAGAAGTGTTGTAAATATATTTTGAACATACTTTGATATATATGTACATATTTGTTATAGGTTCGTGAATCGACCAGTGGCCAAGTCTTACTTCCCGACGAAGTAAAAATCTGTGAAAGTGAGTTATAGTCCCACTTTTAAATCTAATATTTTGGGATGAGAATACATGCAATTTTATAAATGTTTTACGAAATAGACACAAGTAAATGAAACTACATTATATGGGTGAATGATCGAATCCGAATATGCCCCTTTTGCTTGGTAACCTAAGAATTAGTAAACCGATCTACTAATTGACGCGAATCCTAAAGATAGATCTATTGGGCCTAAAGAACCCCATCCAAAGTACCGAATGCTTTAGTACTTCGAATTCGTTTTTATCATGTCCGAATGATTTCCCGGAATGATAGGGGATATTCTTATATGCATCTTGTTAATGTCGTTTACCAGGTGTTCACCATATGAATGATTTTTATCTCTATGTATGAGATGTATATTGAAATATGAAATCTTGTGGTCTATTATTATGATTTGATAATATATAGGTTAAACCTATAACTCATCAACATTTTTGTTGACGTTTTAAGCATGTTTATTCTCAGGTGATTATTAAGAGCTTTCGCTGTTGCATACTAAAATAAGGACAAGATTTGAAGTCCATGCTTGTATGATATTATGTAAAAACTGCATTCAAGAAACTTATTTTTGATCTAATATATTCTTATTGTAAACCATTATGTAATGGTCGTGTGTAAACGGTATATTTTAGATTATCATTATTTGATAATCTACGTAATTCTTTTTAAACCTTTATAGATAAAATAAAGGTTATGGTTGTTTTAAAAATGAATGCAGTCTTTAAAAAACGTCTCATATAGAGGTCAAAACCTCGCGACGAAATAAATTAATATGGAGCATTTATAATCAATATGAACGGGACATTTCACACTACCAGCAAACAGCTTCATTTCAAGCGTTCATGGACTTAATGATAACTACAAAACATAGGTGGCAACACAAAAGTATTACTCGCCCAATAAAAAAAGAAATTATTCTTTAGATCTCTTAACAAAAATAAGCACCGACAACACATTAAGCTGACAAATTCAACCATCTACTGCAAACTATGAATACAATAAGAAGAAACTAAGAAAGGGATAAAAAAAAGCAATTAGAGAAAGAGTAGTCAATTTTTGAGGACCAAGTGTCAATATTAAATCTCTCGAAAAAAAGCATTGCAAATCAATCAAAAAGGGTCTCTTGAGTACTGCATCCAAATTTAGCTTTTTAAACTCTCATCCACGATAATATGTAATAATAACAAACTTTAAAAAGAAAACTAAATCATACTTTTTCTTCTTTCTCCCCCAAGATATATGTTTCGACATGATACGTGTTGTCCACAATTGGTAATATCACATTCACAGTAAGATTTGTAGTAGCAATCAAGCCCAATCTTCATTTTCTGCTATCCGATTCACAATAAAAAGATATGCGGTTGCACTTAAGTGTTTGTTCTGTAGCGACCCGAACTTTTCCATGATTATTCCATGATTATATATTAAATGAAAACTATATTTGCATGATTAAATGTTTCCAACATGTTAAGCAATCAAACTTGTTAAGACTTGATTATTTGAAATGAGTTTCATGTAGATAATTGACCACCCAAGTTGACCGGCGATTCACGAACGTTAAAACTTGTAAAAACGACATGATGATATATATATATATATATATATGGACATATATATGGTTAACATGAGATTATGGTAAGTAAGTATCTCACTAAGTATATTAACAATGTGTGATATATAAAAAAAATGAGAATATTGAATTATAAAGCTCGAAACGATATACATAACGATTATCGTTATAACAACGTCTTACTAGACACATATGTATTGTATTAAGATATTGATATACTATATTTAACATGATAAAATGATAGTTAAGTATATCATTGAGTGTATTAACAATGAACTATACAAGTAAGATGAGACTACTAACTTAAGGATTACGAAACAATATATATATGTAACGATTATCGTTGTAATAGTATTTTAACATATATATATATATATATATATATATATATATATATATATATATATATATATATATATATATATATATATATATATATATATGATGTTAAGATATATTCATACACCATGTTATCATATTAACATAACAATTTAACATCTCATTTAAGTATAATAACAATGAATTAATTACATTTAACAAGATCGTTAACTTAAAGGTTTCAAAACAACACTTACATGTAACGACTAACGATGACTTAACGACTCAGTTAAAATGTATATACATGTAGTGTATTTAGATGTATTATTACACTTTTGAAAGACTTCAAGACACATATCAAAGTACTTCTACTTAACAAAAATGCTTACAATTACATCCTCATTCATTTTCATCAACAATTCTACTCGTATGCACCCGTATTTGTACTCGTACAATACACAGCTCCCAGATGTACATACTATTGGTATATACACTTCAATGATCAGCTCTTAATAGCCCTTGTGAGTCACCTAAACATGTGGGAACCATCATTTGGCAACTAGCATGAAATATCTCACAAAATTACAAATAATATTATAAATCATTCATGAATTATTTACAAAAAAAAAACGAACTTACACATCCTTTATATCTAATCCATATACCAACGACCAAAAACACCTACAAACACTTTCATTCTTCAATTTTCTTCATCTAATTGATCTCTCTCAAGTTTTATCTTCAAGTTCTAAGTGTTCTTCATAAATTCTATAAGTTCTAGTTTCATAAAATCAAGAATACTTTCAAGTTTACAAGTCTACTTCCAAGCTTTCTAATCCATTTCAAGTAATCATCTAAGATCAAGAAACCTCTGTTATTTACAGTAGGTTATCATTCTAATTCAAGGTAATATTCATATTCAAACTTTGATTCAATTTCTATAACTATAAACTATCTTAATTCGAGTAAAAATCTTACTTGAACTTGTTTTTGTGTCATGATTCTACTTCAAGAACTTTCAAGCCATCCAAGATCCTTTGAAGCTAGATCATTTTTTGTCACTTCCAGTAGGTTTACCTACTAAACTTAAGGTAGTAATTGAAATGTCCCGTTCATATTGATTATAAACGTTCCATATTAATTGATTTCGTCGCGAGGTTTTGACCTCTATATGATACGTTTTTCAAAGACTGCATTCATTTTTAAAACAACCATATCCTTTATTTTATCGATAAAGGTTTAAAAAGTATTACATAGATTATCAAATAATGATAATCTAAAATATACCGTTTACACACGACCATTACATAATGGTTTACATTAAGAATATATTACATCAAAAATAAGTTTCTTGAATGCAGTTTTTACACAATATCATACAAACATGGACTCCAAATCTTGTCCTTATTTTAGTATGCAACAGCGGAAGCTCTTAATAATCACCTGAGAATAAACATGCTTAAAACGTCAACAAAAAATGTTAGTGAGTTATAGGTTTAACCTATATATTATCAAATCATAATAATAGACCACAAGATTTCATATTTCAATATACATCCCATACATAGAGATAAAATTCATTCATATGGTGAACACTTGGTAACCGACATTAACAAGATGTATATAGAATATCCCCATCATTCTGGGACACCCATCGGACATGATAAAATCGAAGTACTAAAGCATTCCAAATTCCAGAATGGGGCTTGTTGGGCCCGATAGATCTATCTTTAGGATTCGCATTAATTTGAGGGTCTGTTCCCAAATGTTTAGGCTACCAAGCTAAAAAGGGGCATATTCGGCTTCGATCATTCACCCATATAATGTAGTTTCATTTACTTGTGTCTATTTCGTAAAACATTTATAAAATTGCATGTATTCTCATCCTAAAATATTAGATTTTAAAAGTGAAACTATAACTCACTTTCACAGATTTTTACTTCGTCGGGAAGTAAGACTTGGCCACTGGTCGATTCACGAACCTATAACAAATATGTACATATATATCAAAGTATGTTCAAAATATATTTACAACATTTTTAATACGTTTTAATGTTTTAAGTTTATTAAGTCAGTTGTCCTCGTTATTAACCTACAACTAGTTGTCCACAATTAGATATACAGAAATAAATCGATATATATTATCTTGAATCAATCCATGACCCAGTGTATACACGTCTCAGGCTAGATCACAACTCGAAGTATATATATTTTTGGAATCAACCTCAACCCTGTATAGCTAACTCCAACATTACTGCATATAGAGTGTCTATGGTTGTTCCAAATAATATATATACATGGGTCGATATGATATGTCAAAACATTTGCATACGTGTCTATGGTATCCCAAGATTACATAATACATTAGAATACATTTATAATACAATATAAGTTAGCTAGGATATGATTTGTATAGAATTTTTACAATATTTCCCGTAGCTACAACAATCAAAAATATCCAATCTTGTTTTACCCATAACTTCTTCGTTTTAAATCCGTTTTGAGTGAATCAAATTGCTATGGTTTCATATTGAACTCTATTTTATGAATATAAACAGAAAATGTATAGGTTTATAGTCAGAAATATGGGTTACAAGTCATTTTTATAAAGGTAGTCATTTCAGTCGAAAGAACGACGTCTAGATGACCATTTTGGAAAATATACTTCCACTTTGAGTTTAACCATGATTTTTGGATATAGTTTCATGTTCATATGAAAAATCATTTTCCCAGAAGAACAACTTTTAAATCAAAGTTTTTCATAGTTTTTAATTAACTAACCTAAAACAGCCCGCGGTGTTACTACGACGGCGTATATCCGGTTTTACGGTGTTTTTCGTGTTTCCAGGTTTTAAATCATTAAGTTAGCATATCATATAGATATAGAATATGTGTCTAGTTGATTTTAAAAGTCAAGTTATAAGGATTAACTTTTGTTTGCGAACAAGTTTAGAATTAACTAAACTATGTTCTAGTGATTACAAGTTTAAACCTTCGAATAAGGTAGTTTTATATATATATGAATCGAATGATGTTATGAACATCATTACTACCTCAGGTTTTGTGGATAAACCTACTGGAAATGAGAATCTAGCTTCAAAGGATCCTTGGATGGCTTGAAAGTTCTTGAAGCAGAATCATGACACGAAAATAAGTTCAAGTAAGATTTCCACTCGAAATAAGATTGTTATAGTTATAGAAATTGAATATGAGTATTACCTTGTATTAGAAAGATATCTTACTTTAAATAAGAAAGATTTCTTGAGGTTGGATGATCACTTTACAAGATTGGAAGTAAGCTAGCAAACTTGGAAGTATTCTTGATTTTATGAAACTAGAACTTATAGAATTTATGAAGAACACTTAGAACTTGAAGATAGAACTTGAGAGAGATCAATTAGATGAATAAAATTGAAGAATGAAAGTGTTTGTAAGTGTTTTTGGTCGTTGGTATATGGATTAGATATAAAGGATGTGTAATTTTGTTTACTTGTAAATAAGTCATGAATGATTACAAATATTTTTGTAACTTTATGAGATATTTCATGCTAGTTGCCAAAAGATGGTTCCCATATGTGTTAGGTGACTCACATGGACAGCTAAGAGATGATCATTGGAGTGTATATACCAATAGCACATACATCTAAAAGCTGTGTATTGTACGAGTACGAATACGGGTGCATATGAGTAGAATTGTTGATGAAACTGAACGAGGATGTAATTGTAAGCATTTTTGTTAAGTAGAAGTATTTTGATAAGTGTCTTGAAGTCTTTCAAAAGTTTATGATTACATATTAAAACACTACATGTATATACATTTTAACTGAGTCGCTAAATCATCGTTAATCGTTACATGTAAATGTTGTTTTAAAACCTTTAGGTTAACGATCATGTTAAATGTTGTTAACCCATTGTTTATTAAATCTAAAGAGATGTTAAATTATTACATTATCATGATATTATGATGTATTAATATATCTTAATATGATATATATACAATTAAATGTCGTTACAACGATAATCGTTACATATATGCCTCGTTTCGAAATCATTAAGTTAGTAGTCTTGTTTTTACATATGTAGTTCATTGTTAATATACTTAATGATATTTTTACTTATCATAATATAATGTGAACTATATATATATATATATATCCATATATATGGCATCATATAGTTTTTACAAGTTTTAACGTTCGTGAATCACCGGTCAACTTGGGTGGTCAATTGTCTATATGAAACCTATTTCAATTAATCAAGTCTTAACAAGTTTGAACATGTTGGAAACACTTAATCATGTAATTATCAATTTCATTTAATATATATAAACATGGAAAAGTTCGGGTCACTACAGTACCTACCCGTTAAATAAATTTCGTCCCGAAATTTTAAGCAGTTGGAGGTGTTGACGTATCTTCTGGAAATAAGTGCGGGTATTTCTTCTTCATCTGATCTTCTCGTTCCCAGGTGAACTCGGGTCTTCTACGAGCATTCCATCGAATCTTAACAATTGGTATCTTATTTTGCTTAAGTCTTTTAACCTCACGATCCATTATTTCGACGGGTTCTTCGATCAATTGAAGTTTTTCATTGATTTAGATTTTGTCTAATGGAATAGTGAGATCTTCTTTAGCAAAATATTTCTTCAAATTTGAGACATGGAAAGTGTTATGTACAGCCGCGAGTTGTTGAGGTAACTCAAGTCGGTAAGCTACTGGTCTGACACGATCAATAACCTTGAATGGTCCAATATACCTTGGATTTAATTTCCCTCGTTTACCAAATCGAACAATGCCTTTCCAAGGTGCAACTTTAAGCATGACCATCTCTCCAATTTCAAATTCTATATCTTTTCTTTTAATGTCAGCGTAGCTCTTTTGTCGACTTTGGGCGGTTTTCGACCGTTGTTGAATTTGGATAATCTTCTCGGTAGTATCTTGTATTATCTCCGGACCCATAATCTGTCTATCCCCCACTTCACTCCAACAAATCGGAGACCTGCACTTTCTACCATAAAGTGCTTCAAACGGAGCCATCTCAATGCTTGAATGGTAGCTGTTGTTGTAGGAAAATTCTGCTAACGGAAGGTTTCTATCCCAACTGTTTCCGAAATCAATAACACATGCTCGTAGCATGTCTTCAAGCGTTTGTATCGTCCTTTCGCTCTGCCCATCAGTTTGTGGATGATAGGCACTACTCATGTCTAGACGAATTCCTAATGCTTGCTGTAATGTCTGCCAGAATTTTGAAATAAATCTGCCATCCCTATCAGAGATAATAGAGATTGGTATTCCATGTCTGGAAACGACTTCCTTCAAATACAGTCGTGCTAACTTCTCCATCTTATCATCTTCTCTTATTGGCAGGAAGTGTGCTGATTTGGTGAGACGATCAACTATTACCCAGATAGTATCAAAACCACTTGCAGTCCTTGGCAATTTAGTGATAAAATCCATGGTAATGTTTTCCCATTTCCATTCTGGGATTTCGGGTTATTGAAGTAGACCTGATGGTTTCTGATGCTCAGCTTTGACCTTAGAACACGTCAAACATTCTCCTACATATTTAGCAACGTCGGCTTTCATACCCAGCCACCAAAAATGTTTCTTAAGATCCTTGTACATCTTTCCCGTTCCAGGATGTATTGAGTATCTGGTTTTATGAGCTTCTCTAAGTACCATTTCTCTCATATCTCCAAATTTTGGTACCCAAATTTTTTCAGCCCTATACCGGGTTCCGTCTTCCCGAATATTAAGATGCTTCTCCGATCCTTTGGGTATTTCATCCCTTAAGTTTCCCTCTTTTAAAACTCCTTGTTGCGCCTCCTTTATTTGAGTAGTAAGGTTAGTGTGAATCATTATATTCATAGCTTTTACTCGAATGGGTTCTCTGTCCTTTCTGCTCAAAACGTCGGCTACCACATTTGCCTTCCCCGGGTGGTAACGAATCTCAAAGTCGTAATCATTCAACAATTCAATCCACCTGCGCTGCCTCATGTTCAGTTGTTTCTGATTAAATATGTGTTGAAGACTTTTGTGGTCGGTATATATAATACTTTTGACCCCATATAAGTTGTGCCTCCAAGTCTTTAATGCAAAAACAACCGCGCCTAATTCCAAATCATGCGTCGTATAATTCTGCTCGTGAATCTTCAATTGTCTAGACGCATAAGCAATTACCTTCGTTCATTGCATTAATACACAACTTAGACCTTGCTTTGAGGCGTCGCAATATATCACAAATCATCATTCCCTTCAGGTAATGACAATATAGGTGCTGTAGTTAGCTTTTTCTTTAACAATTGAAACGCTTTTTCTTGTTCATCCTTCCATTCAAATTTCCTCCCTTTATGCGTTAATGCAGTTAAGGGTTTTGCTATTTTGGAAAAATCTTGGATGAATCTCCTGTAATAACCAGCTAGCCCTAAAACTTGGCGTATGTGTTTTGGAGTTTTTGGGGTTTCCCACTTTTCAACGGTTTCAATCTTTGCTGGATCCACCTGAATACCTACTTTGTTCACTATATGACCGAGGAATTAAACTTCTTCCAACCAAAATGCACACTTTGAAAACTTAGCATACAGTTTTTCTTTTCTTAACAACTCTAGCACTTTTCTCAAATGTTCTTCATGCTCTTGGTCATTCTTTGAGTAAATAAGTATGTCATCGATGAAAACAATGACAAACTTGTCAAGGTATGGTCCACACACTCGGTTCATGAGGTCCATGAACACAGCTGGTGCGTTAGTCAACCCAAACGGCATAACCATAAACTCGTAATGACCGTAGCGCGTCCTAAAAGCAGTCTTTGTAATATCATCCTCCTTCACCCGTATTTGATGATACCCAGAACGTAAATCAATCTTCAAATAAACCGACGAGCCTTGTAGTTGATCAAATAAGTCGTCGATTCTCGGTAGTGGGTAACGGTTCTTGATGGTAAGTTTGTTCAACTCTCGGTAGTCGATACACAACCTGAATGTACCATCTTTCTTCTTGACAAACAGAACAGGAGCTCCCCATGGTGATGTACTTGGTCGAATGAAACCACGCTCTGACAGTTCCTGTAATTGACTTTGTAATTCTTTCATTTCGCTGGGTACGAGTCTGTATGGAGCACGAGCTATTGGTGCAGCTCCTGGTACAAGGTCTATTTGAAATTTAACGGATCGATGTGGGGGTAATCCCGGTAATTCTTTCGAAAATACATCGGGAAATTCTTTTGCGACGGGAACATCACTGATGTTCTTTTCTTCAGGTTTAACTTCCTTGATGTGTGCTAGAATGACGTAAGAACCTTTTCTTATTAGTTTCTGTGCCTTCAAACTACTAATAAGATTTAATTTTGCGTTGTTCTTTTCTCCGTACACCATTAAAGGTTTTCCTTTTTCACGCATAATGCGAATCGCATTTTTGTAACAAACGACCTCTGCTCTCACCTTTTTAAACCAGTCCATGCCAATTATTACATCAAAACTCCCTAACTCGACTGGTATTAAATCAATTTTAAACGTTTCATCCCCCAGTTTAATTTCTCTATCCCGGCATATATTATTTGCTGAAATTAATTTACTGTTTGCTATTTCGAGTAAAAATTTACTATCCAAAGGCATCAATGGGCAACTTAATTTAGCACAAAAATCTCTACTCATATAGCTTCTATCCGCACCCGAATCAAATAAAACATAAGCAGATTTATTATCAATAAGAAACGTAAGCGTAACAAGCTCCGGGTCTTCCTGCGCTTCTGCCGTATTAATATTGAAAACTCTTCTGCGGCCCTGCCCATTAGTATTCCCCTGATTCGGGCAATTACTTCTAATGTGGCCCGGTTTTCCACATCCATAACAAACAAAGGCGGCATTACTTGTTTCGCCACTATTTGTTCCTTTAGTTCTGTTAAACTTTGGTCCGTAGACCTCACACTTTTTTGTACCATGGCCAGTTCTTTTACACTTGGTGCAAAATGTCGTGCAGAACTCATTCTGGTGGTACACTTCTCACCTTTAGCATTTTTGGTTTTTGTTGTCGTTGTTGTATTGATGTTGTTGTTGGGATTGTTATTGTTGTTGGAACGGTTGTTGTAGTTGTTGTTGTTGTTGTTGTTGTTATTGGGACGTTTGTTGTAGTTGTTGTTGTTTTTGTTGTTATTGGGACGTTTGTTGTGATCGTAGTTGTTGTTGGGATTGCGGTTATTGTTGTGATTGTTGTTGCGGTTGTGGTTGTAATTGTTGTTGTTGTATTGGTGACCCTTGTCACTGGTTTCTTCCCACTTTCTCTTGAGTTGTTTCATGTTGGCTTCTTCGGCCTCCTGCTCTTTAATTCTTCCCTCAATCTAATTTATGAGTTTATGAGCCATTCGACTTGCCTTTTGTATGGAAGCGGGCTCGTGTGAACTCACATCTTCTTGAATCCTTACTGGTAACCATTTTATAAACGTGTCGATCTTCTCTTCTTCATCTTCGAACGTTCCTGGACATAATAGGCACAACTCTGTGAATCGTTGTTCATATGTGGTAATGTCGAACCCTTGTGTTCGTAACTCTCTAAGCTCTACTTTGAGCTTATTGACTTCGTTTCTAGGACGGTACTGCTCGTTCATCGATTGCTTGAATGCCGACCACGGTAGTGCGTAAGCAGCATTTTGTCCTACCTGTTCAAGATAGGTGTTCCACTACGTTAACGCAGTACCTGTGAAGGTATGCGTAGCGTACTTAACTTTGTCCTCTTCAGTACACTTACTTATGGCAGACACCGATTCGACTATCTCGGTCCACCGTTTCAATCCAATTGGACCCTCGGTTCCATCAAATTCTAAAGGTTTGCAGGAAGTGAATTCTTTGTAGGAGCATCCTACACGATGTCTTGTAAATTAGTTCCACTACTAGATCCAGAGTTATTGTTATTTTGCATCGCAGCCTGTACTGCGGCTTTGTTTGCTGCAAGGAAAACACGGAAGTCTTCCTCGCTCATGTTCAAATTCTGATGAGTCGCCGGTGCCATTTCCTTCAAAAATAGCCCAAAAGAATTAAGTTAATCATATAGAATTTTAAGAGTAGTCAATAGTATTTCGTGGCATAGTATGAACTTATTTATAAAAGCTTTTTCTTCGTATTAGTGTTTTATAGTTTTTAATTCGGGTAGTACCTACCCGTTAAGTTCATACTTAGTAGCTAATATACAATTTAACTACTACAATTCTATATGAAAAAACTTATTACAATAATATTTCGTGTTCAAACTTTATACAAAATATTACAAACTTACAATATCGCTATTATACATATAGGATGAAATATAGCACATAATAACCTTGCTACTCGGCAGCTATAAAGGCAATTCTAGTTAATACGCAAGTTGTTCAGCAAAAGAAATAAAGACACGTAATTCATAAGTCCAGAAACAAGTCATGCATTCTGGTTTTACTAAGACGACTTCCCATCCTTAATCTTGTGGAAAGTAACCATTATGACCATTGGCTAGGCAGCATGTTGTTATGTCGTCAAAAGGATGAGGGTTTCGTAATGCCCAACAGCCTCCTAGCAATCTAAAAACCTTGTTTCTTACCCCAACTACTGAGTCCGTCACCTGTGGGAATGTTTCATTTAATAGTTGTAATCCGATGTTCTTTTTCTCACTTTGGTGAGAAGCGAACATCACTAACCCGTAAGTATAACATGCTTCTTTATGTTGCATGTTAGAAGCTCTTTCTAACTCATGAAATCCTATGTTGGGATATGTTGAGTCAAAATAGGTTCTTAACCCGTAGCGTAAAATTGCATTTGGATTCCCCTCATTTAAAGCTTTAAAGAAAACACGACATAACTTACGGTCTCCCCAATGCGATATACCCCACCTATCAAAGGAAAGCCTTTTATAAACTAAAGCATTTCTGGAAAGTCTTTCAAATGTTTGACAAGTTAATTTTGCCATAACTAATTGTGCTGATGAATTCTGACCGACTCTAGACAAGATTTCCTCAATCATATCCTCTGGTAGGTCTTCTAAAATATTCGGTTGTCTACCCTTAACGTCCATTTTGTTTTTATACTGTAAAATAGACAAGGATTAGATTCATAAAAGATAATTAACAAACAATACAAGCAATTTTTACATAGAACATAGAAGTACAAGCACACTACAATACATATAATACACAACATGATTACAACCCTCTAATCTGAATCACTGGTTTCTTCTTCTTTGGACTTGGTTCGTTTTCCTAATTTTCTAGGGATATATGATGTTCCTCTAATACGAGCCGTCCTCTTCCACAATGGTTTAGAAAAACCTGGTGGTTTAGAGGTTCCCGGGTTATTGTTACAATTTAGGAAATACGGACGTTGCCGATACATATAAAGATCATCGGGGTTGGAATCAGGTTTCTCTATTTTTATACCTTTTCCCTTATTATTTTCTTTTGCCATATTAAATTGGGTCGAGGTAATTTCTATAACATCATCGAAATCCTCATCGGGATCCGATTCATCTGAAAATTGGTAATCTTCCCAATATTTTGCTTTCTCAGCGGAAACACCATTGACCATTTTTAACTTTGGTCTGTTGGTTGAGGATTTTCTTTTATTTAATCAATTTACTGTAGGTATCAATATTTCTTCCTCCAGAACCTCTTCTTCTTCGGGTTCCTCCTCTTCCGGTTCCTCCTCTTCTGGTTCCTCTTCTTCCGGTTCCTCCTCTTCCGGTTCCTCTTCGAGAATTTGTGAATCTTCCCAAAGTATATTCTACTCTTCATTATTATTAGGTGAGTCGATGGGATTTGTACTAGAGGTAGACATCTATCACACAATATCAAACACGTTAAGATATTAATATATTTACATGTTAATAATATATAGTTCCAACAAAAAATGTTAAGCAATCGTTTTTGAAGAAAAACACGGTCGAAGTCCATACTCACTAATGCATCCTCACAAACTCAGTAAGACACACTAATGCAAAAATTCTGGTTCTCTAAGACCAACACTCTGATACCAACTGAAATGTCCCGTTCATATTGATTATAAACGTTCCATATTAATTGATTTCGTCGCGAGGTTTTGACCTCTATATGAAACGTTTTTCAAAGACTGCATTCATTTTTAAAATAACCATAACCGGTATTTTATCGATAAAGGTTTAAAAAGCATTACATAGATTATCAAATAATGATAATCTAAAATATACCGTTTACACACGACCATTACATAATGGTTTACATTAAGAATATATTACATCAAAAATAAGTTTCTTGAATGCAGTTTTTACATAATATCATACAAGCATGGACTCCAAATCTTGTCCTTATTTTAGTATGCAACAGCGGAAGCTCTTAATAATCACCTGAGAATAAACATACTTAAAATGTCAACAAAAAATGTTGGTGAGTTATAGGTTTAACCTATATATTATCAAATCATAATAATAGACCACAAGATTTCATATTTCAATATACATCCCATACATAGAGATAAAATTCATTCATATGGTGAACACCTGGTAACCGACATTAACAAGATGCATATAGAATATCCCCATCATTCCGAGACACCCATCGGACATGATAAAATCGAAGTACTAAAGCATTCCAAATTCCATAATGGGGCTTGTTGGGCCCGATAGATCTATCTTTAGGATTCGCGTCAATTTGGGGGTCTGTTTCCAAATTCTTAGGCTACCAAGCTAAAATGGGGCATATTCGGCTTCGATCATTCACCCATATAATGTAGTTTCATTTACTTGTGTCTATTTCATAAAACATTTATAAAATTGCATGTATTCTCATCCCAAAATATTAGATTTTAAAAGTGGGACTATAACTCACTTTCACATATTTTTACTTCGTCGGGAAGTAAGACTTGGCCACTGGTCGATTCACGAAAAATATGTATATATATATCAAAGTATGTTCAAAATATATTTACAACATTTTTAATACGTTTTAATGTTTTAAGTTTATTAAGTCAGTTGTTCTCGTTAGTAACCTACAACTAGTTGTCCACAATTACATGTACAGAAATAAATCGATATATATTATCTTGAATCAATCCACGACCCAGTGTATACACGTCTCAGGCTAGATCACAACTCAAAGTATATATATTTTTAGAATCAACCTCAACCCTGTATAGCTAACTCCAACATTACTGCATATAGAGTGTCTATGGTTGTTCCAAATAATACATATACATGGATCGATATGATATGTCAAAACAATTGCATACATGTCTATGGTATCCCAAGATTACATAATATATTAGAATACATGTATAATACAATATAAGTTAGCTAGGATATGATTTGTATAGAATTGTTACAATATTTCCCGTAGCTACAACAATAAAAAATATCTAATCTTGTTTTACCCATAACTTCTTCGTTTTAAATCCGTTTTGAGTAAATCAAATTGCTATAGTTTCATATTGAACTCTATTTTATGAATCTAAACAGAAAAAAGTATAGGTTTATAGTCAGAAATACGAGTTACAAGTCATTTTTGTAAAGGTAGTCATTTCAGTCGAAAGAACGACGTCTAGATGACCATTTTGGAAAACATACTTTCACTTTGAGTTTAACCATGATTTTTGGATATAGTTTCATGTTCGTAAGAAAAATCATTTTCCCAGAAGAACAACATTTAAATCAAATTTTATCATAGTTTTTAATTAGCTAACCCAAAACAGCCTGCGGTGTTACTACGACGGCGTATATCCGGTTTTACGGTGTTTTTCGTGTTTCCAGCTTTTAAATCATTAAGTTAGCATATCATATAGATATAGAAAATGTGTCTAGTTGATTTTAAAAGTCAATTTAGAAGGATTAACTTTTGTTTGCGATCAAGTTTAGAATTAACTAAACTATGTTCTAGTGATTACAAGTTTAAACCTTCGAATAAGGTAGTTTTATATATATGAATCGAATGATGTTATGAACATCATTACTACCTCAGGTTTTGTCGATAAACCTACTGGAAATTATAAAAATAGATATAGCTTCAAAGGATCCTTGGATGGCTTGAAAGTTCTTGAAGCAGAATCATGACACGAAAATAAGTTCAAGTAAGATTTCCACTCGAAATAAGATTATTATAGTTATAAAAATTGAATCAAAGTTTGAATATGAGTATTATCTTGTATTAGAAAGATATCTTACTGTAAATAAGAAAGATTTCTTGAGGTTTGATGATCACTTTACAAGATTGAGTGTAAGCTAACAAACTTGGAAGTATTCTTGATTTTATGAAACTAGAACTTATAGAATTTATGAAGAACACTTAGAACTTGAAGATAGAACTTGAGAGAGATCAATTAGATGAATAAAATTGAAGAATGAAAGTGTTTGTAGGTGTTTTTGGTCGTTGGTATATGGATTAGATATAAAGGATGTGTAATTTTGTTTACTTGTAAATAAGTCATGAATGATTACTAATATTTTTGTAATTTTATGAGATATTTCATACTAGTTGCCAAATGATGGTTCCCACATGTGTTAGGTGACTCACATGGTCTGCTAAGAGCTGATCATTGGAGTGTATATACCGATAGTACATACATCTAAAAGCTGTGTATTGTACGAGTACGAATACGGGTGCATACGAGTACAATTGTTGATGAAACTGAACGAGGATGTAATTGTAAGCATTTTTATTAAGTAGAAGTATTTTGATAAGTGTCTTGAAGTCTTTCAAAAGTTTATGAATACATATTAAAAGACTACATGTATATACATTTTAACTGAGTCGTTAAATCGTCGTTAGTCGTTACATGTAAATGTTGTTTTAAAACCTTTAGGTTAACGATCATGTTAAATGTTGTTAACCCATTTTTTATTATATCTAAAGAGATGTTAAATTATTACATTATCATGATATTATGATGTATTAATATATCTTAATATGATATATATACAATTAAATGGCGTTACAACGATAATCGTTACATATATGCCTCGTTTCAAAATCATTAAGTTAGTAGTCTTGTTTTTACATATGTAGTTCATTGTTAATATAATTAATGATATTTTTACTTATCATAATATCATGTTAACTATATATATATCCATATAGATGATATCATATAGTTTTTACAAGTTTTAACGTTCGTAAATCACCGGTCAACTTGGGTGGTCAATTGTCTATATGAAACCTATTTCAATTAATCAAGTCTTAACAAGTTTGATTTCTTAACATGTTGGAAATACTTAATCATGTAATTATCAATTTCATTTAATATATATAAACATGGAAAAGTTCGGGTCACTACAGTAATGATGTTCATAACATCATTCGATTCATATATATATAACTATCTTATTCGAAGATTTAAACTTGTAATCACTAGAACATAGTTTAGTTAATTCTAAACTTGTTCGCAAACAAAGTTAATCCTTCTAACATAACTTTTAAAATCAATTAAACACATGTTCTATATCTATTTGATATGCTAACTTAATGATTTAAAACCTGGAAACATGTAGAACACCGTAAAACCGGACATACGCTGTCGTAGTGAAACCGGGGGCGGTTTTGGGTTAGAAAAATAAAAACTATCTTAATCTTTGAATTGGAAGTTATTTTCTGGAAAAATGATATTTCATATTTCATATGATACTATATCCAAAAATCATGGTTAAACACAAAGTTGAAGTATGTTTTTCAAAATGGTCATCAAGATGTCGTTTTTTCGACGGAAATGACTACTTCTTTAAAAAATGACTTGTAACCTGTATTTCCGACTATAAACTTATACTTTTTCTGTTTAGTTTCTTAAATTTCAGTTCATTATGAAACCATAGCAACTTGAATCACTCAAAACGGATTTGAAACGAAGAAATTTGAAGGGTAAAACAAAATTGAATAAATTTGCTAGTTTTAGCTACGAAAATTTTGTAACAAATCTAGACTAACCATAACTTAACTAACTTATATTGTATTCTAACATATATTATGTAATCTTGGGAAACCATAGACACGTATACAATGTTTTGACATATCATATCGACCCATCTATATATATATATTATTTTGAACAACCATAGACACTCTATATGCAGTAATGCTTGAGTTAGCTATACAGGGTTGAGGTTGATTCCAAAATAATATATATACTTTGAGTTGTGATCTAGCCTGAGACTTGTATACACTGGGTCGTGGATTGATTCGAGATAATATATATATTGATTTATTTCTGTACATCTAACTGTGGACAACTAGTTGTAGATTACTAACGTTGGACCGCTAACTTAATAAAGTTAAATCATTAAAATGTAATAAAAAATGTTGTGAATATATTTCGATCATACTTTGATATATATGTATATATTTGTTATAGGTTCGTGAATCGATCCGTGGCCAAGTCTTAAATTTCCGACGAAGTAAAAAATCTGTGAAAGTGAGTTATAGTCCCATTTTTAAAATCTAATATTTTTGGGATTAGAATACATGCAGTTTTATAAATGTTTTACAAAATAGACACAAGTATGAGAAACTACATTCTATGGTTGGATTATTAAACCGAATATCGCCCTTCAAGTTTGGTAACCTAAGAATTAGGGAAATGGCCCCTAATTGACGCCAATCCTAAAGATAGATCTATTGGGCCTAACAACCCCCATTCATGTTATGGATGGCTTTAGTACTTCGAGATTATTATACAGACGAGTGGTTCTGTTTGGGGATATTCTATGCATTAAGTTAATGTCGGTTACCACGTGTTCAACATATGAACAATTTTTATCTCTATGCAGTTGGCGAAATGCCTGATATGAGATGTGTTTATAAAAATAAAATCTTGTGGTCTATTATTATGATTGATAATTATATAGGTTAAACCTAAAACTCACCAACATTTTTGTTGACGTTTTAAGCATGTTTATTCTCAGGTGATTGTTAAGAGCTTCCGCTGTTGCATGCTAAATTAAGGACAAGATTTGGAGTTCATGCTTGTATGATATTGTCTAAAAACTGCATTCGAAAGTTTTCTTTGTTGTAACATAATATTTATTGTAAACCATTATGTAATGGTCGTGTGTAAGCGTGATATTTTAGATTATCATTACTTGATAACCTAGGTTATGTCCTTTAAACCTTTGTCGATAAAATAAAGGTTATGGTTTGTTTTAAAAACGAATGCAGTCTTTGAAAAACGTCTCATATAGAGGTCAAAATCTCGCAACGAAATCAATTAATATGAAACGTTTATAATTATTATGAACGGGACATTTCAGTTGGTATCCGAGCGTTGGTCTTAGAGAACCAGAAATTTACATTAGTGTATCTTATCGAGTTTGTATGATGCATTAGTGAGTCTGGACTTCGACCGTATATTTTTTCTTTAAAAAGGATTGCTTAACACTTTTTGTTGAAAACTATATATTATTAACATGTAAATATTATGTGATATATTAATCTCTTAGTATGTTTGATATTGTGCGATAGATGTCTACCTCTAGTACAAATTCCATTGACTCACCTAATAATAATGAAGAGTCGAATATATATTGGGAAGACTTACAAATTCCCGAAGAGGAACCGGAAGAAGAGGAACCAGAAGAAGAAGAGGTTCCGGAGGAGGAAATATTAGAAACCACTGAAAAACAGATAAATAAAAGAAAACCCACAATCAATGGTCCAAAATTAATAATGGTCAATGGTGTTTCCACCGAGGAAGCAAAATATTGGGAAGATTACCAATTTTTCGATGAATCGGATCCCGATGAGGATTCTGATGATGTTATAGAAATTACCCCGACCCAATTTGAAAAGGCAAAAGAAAATAATAAGGGAAAAGGCATCAAAATAGATAAACCTAATTCCAACCCCGATGACCTCTATGTTAACATGAAATATCCCAATGAGAAATACCGTCAACACTCGTATTCTTAAGTTTTAGCTATAACCCGGGAACATCTAAGCCACCAGGTTTTTCTAGACAATTTGTGAAAAGAACGGCTCGTATTAGGGGAGCACCATATATCCCTGGGAAATTAGCGAAACAAACCAAGTCTGAAGAAGAAGAAACAAGTGAGTCAGAATAAAGAGTTGTAATCATACGATGTAATATATGTAATATAGTGTGCTTGTGCTTTTATGATATATGTAAAAATTGATTGTATTGTTTGTTAAGTATCTTTCATGAATCTAACCCTCGTCTATTTTTACAGTATAAAAACACAAAATGGATGTTAAGGATAGACAACCAAAAATTTTAGAAGACCTACCCGGGGACATGATTGATGAAATCTTGTCTAGAGTCAGTCAGAATTCGTCGGCATAATTATTTACGACAAAATTAGTTTGTAGAACATTTGAAGAACGTTCCAGGCATGCCTTAGTTTATAAAAGGCTTTCTTTTGAAATATGGGGCATATCACATTGGGGAGACCTTAAGTTACGCCGTGTTTTCTTTAAAGCGTTAAATGCGGGGAACCCAAGTGCAATTTTACGCTACGGGTTAAGAACCTATTTTGACTCAACATATCCCAACATAAGACTTCGTGCTTTAGAAAGAGCTTCTAACATGCAACATAAAGAAGCATGTTATGCTTACGGGTTAGTGATGTTCGCTTCTCACCAAAGTGAGAAAAAGAACATCGGATTACAACTTTTAAATAAAACCTTCCCACAAGTGACGGATTCGGTAGTTGGGGTGAGAAACAAGGTTTTTAGATTGTTACGGGGCTATTGGGCATTACAAAACCCTCGTCCTTTTGACGACGTTACAACATGATGCCTAGCTAACGGTCACAATGGTTATCTACCACATAACCAAGGATGGGAAATAATATTAGTACAACCAGAATGCATGACTTGTTTCTGAACTTATGAATTACGTGTCTTTATTGCCTTTGTTGAACGACTTGCGTATTAACTAGGATTGTCTTCGAAACTACTTTGTATCAAAGTTATTGTATTCTATATTTTATGCTATATGTAAAATAGAGGTATTATAAATTTGTAAAATATTGTATAAAAGTTTGAACGTGAAATTTATCGTAATCAGTTTTTCATATAGAATTGTAGTAGTTGAATTGTATGTTAGCTACTAAGTATGAACTTAACAGGTAGGTACTACCCGAATTAAAACTTATAAAACACTAATATGAAGAAAAAGCTTTTATAAATAAGTTCATATTATGCTACGAAATACTATTGACTACTCTTAATATTCTATATGATTAACTCAATTCTTTTGGCTATTTTTGAAGGAAATAGCACCAATGACTCGACACACCATGAATATGAGCGAGGAAGACTTCTGTGTTTTCCTTGCAGCAAACATAGTCACAGTACAGACTGCAATGCAAAACAACAACAATAACTCTGAATCTAGCAATGCAAATAACGCCACAAGAAATCGTGTAGGATGCTCCTACAAAGAATTCACTGCTTGCAAACCTCAGGAATTCGATGGAACCGAGGGTCCAATCGGATTAAAACGATGGACCGAGAAGGTCAAATCGGTGTTTGCCATAAGTAAGTGCACTGAAGAAGACAAAGTAAAGTACGCTACGCATACCTTCACAGGTGCTGCGTTAACATGGTGGAACACCTATCTCTAGCAGGTGGGACAAGATGCTGCTTACGCTCTACCGTGGTCAGTATTCAAGCACTTGATGAACGAGCAGTACCGTCCCAGAAATGAGGTCAATAAGCTCAAGGTAGAGCTTAGAGGATTACGAACGCAAGGTTTCGACATTACCACGTACGAACGAAGATTCACATAGTTGTGTTTATTGTGTCCAAGAGCGTTCGAAGATGAAGAAAAGAAAATCGATGCGTTTGTGAAAGGGTTACCAGAAAGGATTCAAGAAGATGTGAGCTCACACGAGCCCGCCTCCATACAAAAGGCGAGTCGAATGGCTCATAAACTCATAAATCAGATTGAGGAAAGAATTAAAGAGCAGGCGGTCGAAGAAGCCAACACAAAACAAGTCAAGAGAAAGTAGGAAGAAACCAGTGACAAGGGTTACAATTTTAACAAATCAACACAACAATCACAACTTCAATTGCACCAAATTTCGCAATAACAACCGCAACAACAACCATCCCAACAACAATAACCATTACAACCATCGTCCCAACAATAATAACAATCGCAATAACAACCATTTCAATAACAACAATAGGTAGAAACCATGCCAGAGGTGTGAAGGATACCATCCAAATGGGCTCTGTACGGCAGTGTGTACTAAGTGTAAAAGAAAGGGCCATGGTGTAACAAAGTGCGAAATCTACGGATCAATGACAAAGGGAACAAATAATGCCGGAACAAGTTATGCCGACATTACTTGTTTTGGATGCGGGAAGAAGGGCCATTATAAAAATATGTGTCCAAATCAGGGGGATAATAATGGGCAAGGCCGAGGAAGAGTCTTCAACATTAATGCGGTTGAAGCGCAGGAAGACCCGGAGCTTGTTACGGGTACGTTTCTTTTTGACAATAAATCTGCTTATGTTTTATTTGATTCGGGTGCTGATAGAAGCTATATGAGTAGAGATTTTTGTGCTAAATTAAGTTGTCCATTGACGCCTTTGGATAACAAGTTTTTACTCGAATTAGCAAACGGTAAATTAATTTCAGCAGATAAAATATATCAGAATCGAGAAATTAAACTGGTTAGCGAAACGTTTAAGATTGATTTGATACCAGTAGAGTTAGGGAGTTTTTATGTGATAATTGGCATGGACTGGTTGAAAAAGGAGAGAGCAGAGATCGTATGTTACAAAAATGCAATTCACATTGTACGAGAAGAAGGAAAACCCTTAATGGTGTACGGAGAAAAGAGCAACGCGAAGCTAAATCTTATTATTAATTTGAAGGCGCAAAAGCTAATAAGAAAAGGTTGCTATGCTATGCGAGAACATGTCGAGAAATTCAAACCCGAAGAAAAGAACATCAATGATGTTCCCGTCGCAAAAGAATTTCCCAATGTATTTCCGAAAGAATTACCAGGACTACCTCCACATCGATCCGTTGAATTTCAGATAGACCTTGTACCTGGAGTTGTACCAATAGCTCGTGCTCCATACAGACTCGCACCTAGCAAAATGAAGGAACTCCAAAGCCAATTACAAGAACTTTTAGAAGGATGGTACATTCAGATTGTGTATCGACTACCGAGAGTTGAACAAACTTACCATCAAGAACCGCTACCCACTACCGAGAATCGACGAATTATTTGATCAACTACAAGGCTCGTCAGTTTATTCGAAGATTGATTTACGTTCTGGGTATCATCAAATGCGGGTGAAGGAGGATGATATTCCAAAGACTGCTTTTAGGACGCGTTACGGTCATTATGAGTTTATGGTTATGCCGTTTGGATTGACTAACGCACCAGGAGTGTTCATGGACCTCATGAACCGAGTACGTAGGCCATATCTTGACAAATTTGTCATTATCTTCATCGATGACATACATATTTACTCAAAGAATGATAAAGAGCACGGTGAGCATTTGAGAAAGGTGTTAGAATTATTGAGGAAGGAAAAATTGTACGCTAAGTTTTCGAAGTGTGCATTTTGGTTGAAAGAAGTTCAATTCCTCGGCCACATAATGAACAAAGAAGGTATTCAGGTGGATTCGGCAAAGATTGAAACTGTTGAAAAGTGGGAAATCCCGAAAACTCTGAAGCATATACGCCAATTTTTAGGACTGGCTGGTTACTACAGAAGGTTCATCTAAGATTTTTCCAAAATAGCAAAACCCTTAACTGCATTAACGCATAAAGGGAAGAAATTTGAATGGAAGGATGAGCATGAGAAAGCGTTTCAATTGTTGAAGAAAAAGTTAACTACGGCACCTATATTGTCATTGCCTGAAGGGAATGAGGATTTTGTGATATATTGTGACGCCTCAAAGCAAGGCCTCGGTTATGTATTAATGCAACGAATGAAGGTAATTGCTTATGCGTCCAGACAATTGAAGATTCACAAGCAAAATTATACGAATCACGATTTGGAATTGGGCGCTGTTGTTTTTGCATTAAAGGCTTGGAGGAACTACTTATATGGGGTCAAAAGTATTATATATACCGACCACAAAAGTCTTCAACATATATTTAATCAGAAACAACTGAACATGAGGCAGCGTAGGTGGATTGAATTGTTAAATGATTACGATTTTGAGATTCGTTACCACCCGGGGAAGGCGAATGTGGTAGCCGACGCTTTGAGTAGAAAAGATAGAGAACCTATGCGGGTAAAAGCTATAAATAAAATTATTCGTACTAACCTTACTATTCAAATAAAGGAAGCGCAGCAGGGAGTTTTAAAAGAAGGAAAGTTGAAGAATGAAATACCCAAAGGATCGGAAAAACATCTAAATATTCGGGAAGACGGAACCCGGTATAGGGCTGAAAGAATTTGGGCACCAAAGTTTGGAGACATGAGAGAAATGGTACTCAAGGAAGCACATAAAACTAGATATTCAATACATCCCGGAGCGGGAAAGATGTAAAAAGATCTCAAGAAACACTTTTGGTGGCCGGGTATGAAAGCCGATATTGCTAGATACGTAAAAGAATGTTTGACGTGTTCTAAGGTCAAAGCTGAACATCATAAACCATCAGGTCTACTTCAACAACCCAAAATCCCGGAATGGAAATGGGAAAATATTACCATGAATTTCATTACTAAATTGCCAAGGACTGCAAGTGGTTATGATACTATTTGGGTAATAGTCGATCGTCTCACCAAATCAGCACATTTTCTGCCAATGAGAGAAGTTGAAAAAATGGAGAAGTTGGCGCGATTATACTTGAAAGAAGTTGTCTCCAGACGAGGAATACCAATCTCTATTATCTCTGATAGGGATGGCAGATTTGTTTCAAGATTCTGGCAGACGTTGCAACAAGCATTGGGAACTCGTCTAGACATAAGTACTGCCTATCATCCACAAACCGATGCGCAAAGTGAGAGGACTATACAAACTCTTGAAGACATGCTACGAGCATGTGTTATTGACTTTGGAAACAACTGGGATCGACACCTACCGTTAGCAGAATTTTCCTACAACAACAGTTATCACTCAAGTATCGAGATGGCACCGTTTGAGGCACTTTATGGTAGAAAGTGCAGGTCTCCGATTTGTTGGAGTGAAGTTGGGGATAGAAAAATTACGGGTTCGGAGATAATTCAAGAAACTACCGAGAAGATTATCCAGATTCAACAACGGTTGAAAACCACCCAAAGTCGACAAAAGAGTTACGCGGACATTAAAAGAAAGGATATAGAATTTGAAATTGGGGAGATGGTCATGCTTAAGGTTTCACCTTGAAAAGGCGTTGTTCGATTTGGTAAACAGGGGAAACTAAATCCAAGGTACATTGGGCCATTCAAGATTATAGATCGTGTTGGACCAGTAGCTTACCGACTTTACTTACCACCACAACTCGCCGGGGTATATAATACCTTTCATGTCTCGAATCTGAAGAAATGTTTTGCTAAAGAAGATCTCACTATTCCATTAGATGAAATCCAAATCAATGAAAAACTTCAATTCATCTAAGAACCCGTCGAAATAATGGATCGTGAGGTTAAAAGACTTAAGCAAAATAAAATATCAATTGTTAAGGTTCGATGGAATGCTCGTAGAGGACCCAAGTTCACCTGGGAATGTGAAGATCAGATGAAGAAGAAATACCTGCACCTATTTCCAGAAGATGCGTCAACACTTCCAACAGCTTGAAATTTCGGGACGAAATTTATTTAACTGGTACGTACTGTAGTGACCATAACTTTTCCATGATTATTCCATGATTATATATTAAATGAAAACTATATTTTCATGATTAAATGTTTCCAACATGTTAAGTAATCAAACTTATTAAGACTTGATTATTTGAAATGAGTTTCATGTAGACAATTGACCACCCAAGTTGACCGGCGATTCACGAACGTTAAAACTTGTAAAAACGATATGATGATATATATGGACATATATATAGTTAACATGAGATTATGATAAGTAAGTATCTCACTAAGTATATTAACAATGTGTGATATACAAAAATAAAAATAAAAATTGAGAATATTGAATTATGAAGCTCGAAACGATATACATAACGATTATCGTTATAACAACGTCTTACTAAATACATATGTACTGTATTATGAAAGGACCCGTCCTAATCCACCTGGACGAAGTCATCAACATTTGGTCCCATTGCGATGATCGGCTCCAAGTAATGTCCTTATATTGAGCAAATGCACAGCGGAAGACTTAATTCGTACCTGAGAATAAACATGCTTTAAAGTGTCAACGAAAAGGTTGGTGAGTTCATAGGTTTATCATAACAATCATTTCAATTTGTTAATAGACTACAAGATTTCATAATCATAAACATAATACAATCGCAAGTGTATGTAAAGCATTCTAAGTGGTTGAGCACTTGGTAACCATACTTAACATTTAATCAACGTCGCATATTTCCTTTATTATGAAATCTCACTACACCGTACCAAGTGTAGTCACCAAAACGAAGTATTGTGCAATCGTTGAATACTGGTCGTCCAGTCCGGTTGGGGTTGTCAGGCCCGATAGATCTATCAACAGGATTCGCGTTTACAATACCGCATGTAAATGGTAGTTACCAAGCTATTAGGGAAAAATATGCAAAGTGGTACAACTCAACGTAGAATATGTTTTTAGTACTTGTGTCTATTTTGTAAACATTTATAAAAGCAGCGCATGTATTCTTAGCCCAAAAATATATATTGCAAAAGCAATTAAAAAGGGAGCAAATGAAACTCACTTTTGCCTTGAAGGTATTTAATTCGACTTGGTCTCCGATAGATATCACGAACCTAACCATATATATAATATATCAACATATTTTCTTTTTAAGTAATCGTTATATATATATATATATATATATATATATATATATATATATATATATATATATATATATATATATATATATATATATACACACTTTTAATACTTTTAATATTTTTCTTAGTCCGTAGTTAGCAGTCCGATGTTAGTAGTCCACAATTAGTTGCTTAAATAAAATAAATAAAGACCCCATCGTATTCGTATTGATCAGAATTAATCTTGACCCATGGTACCATGTTGTCAAATGACGTGTTGCGTACATAAAGTACCGTGTTGTCAAATGACGTGTTGCGTACAATCATGAGGTCTTATGATTAATCTTCTCGTGTTGTTTACGAGTGGTCCTGAAATATATAAAATCAAATCATAAGTAATTATATATAAAATATCATATTAATTAGTAAAGATATGATTAATTTACTTTTTCTCCAAATATTTTCGTAGCTAAACTAGCTTCGGATACCCAATCTTGTTTTAGTCGTAGTTTCTTCATTACAACTCCGTTTTTGTTGGTTCAACTTGCCACTTCCTTGGATCGAGTCAAATTTTAAGAATATGAACTGAAAATACCTTAGTTTGTATTCGAAATTATAGGTTATAGGTCAAACTTTGGTGAAACTTATGAAAGTGATCATTTTCCATCATAAAAACAACATTTAATGATCATTTTTCTAAAAATACTTACACTTTGAGTTAAACCATGAAATTTTTATGTATTAACATATTCATAATAAATATCATTTTTCTAGAACATGAACTTCTAATTCAAAGTTCAAGATGGTTTTTAATTATCCAACCTAAAACAGCCCCCGGTTGCACTCCGACGACGTAGATTCAGTTTTTAAGATGTTCTTTGTAAAACCAAGTTATATCTTGTTAGGTTAGCATATCATTATGATATATTACAGGTCTTGAAGTGTTTTAAAAGTCAAGTTATAAGGATCTATTTAGTTTGCGAACAAGTTTGAAATCATTCAAACTATGTTCTTGTTGTTAAAATTTTATACCACAAAATAAGATAGCTATATGAATATGAATTGAATAAGATTATGAACAAGGTTACTACCTCAAGTCACTTGGACAAAGTTACTGCAAAATATAAGAAATAATCTTGGAATCAAAGAGTGGTGGAGTTAGATCAAAAGGTTGGAAGTAAACTTCTTCAAATGGGTGGTTATTTTGATATGTTCTTGAAAGAGTTTTCTTATGGTGTTTAAGGCTTGTAATTGAAGCTAAATGATGGGGAAAATGCTTGGAGATGATCAAGTATGAAGTTAGGAGTATTTTGAGAGAGAAATGAGGGTGTAGGTATGAGAAAATGGAGAGAATAAATGGTGTTCATTTATAAAAACGTTTTTAGTTTATACAGAAAGAAAAGGATTCCTAATTTTGTTTTCTTACTAATAATTCATACTACTTGACAAATTCTAGTTACCTCATATCTAGGGTAGTAATAATGTTGATTAGGATGTTGATTTGATGTGTATATACCAATAGTAAATACATATAGAAGCTGGGTATGATACGGGTACATATACCCTAGATATACGTATAGAAATCTTGAAGAAACGGAACGAGAATTCAAATATAGCTATCTTTTGTGAATATACTTATATTTTTTTATGTATTTAAGTCCTTAAAAAGTGATTAAATACATTATATATACGATACATGTATAAGCATTATAGATTATAAGTATATATGTCAAAGAATGTTACGTATAGTTATCGTTTTGAAAACTTAAGTTAGTAGTTTCAAAATATACTTATAACTCATTGTCATTAGTACACAATGAGATGTTAAACCATCCTTAGATCATGTTAAATATATATAAATACATATATATACACAAACGTATAATTATCGTATGTTATATAGTTCGTGATATCATCGATCATATTGGACGGTCAAACGTTGTGTAAAACTCTTTTCAAAAACACAAGTCTCAACAATTTGGATTGCTTATCATGTTGGTATGGTTTAATTTATGTAAATATTAATCTCATAAGTATAATTTGGTCGAAAAATTCAGGGTCATTACATATTAAGATATTGATATACTATAGTTAACATGATAAAATGATAATTAAGTATATCATTGAGTGTATTAACAATGAACTATACAAGTAAGATGAGATTACTAACTTAAGGATTTTGAAACAATATACATATGTAATGATTATCGTTATAATAGTATTTTAACATATATATATATATATATATATATATATATATATATATATATATATATATATATATATATATATATATATATATATATATATATATATATATATATATATATATATATATATATATATATATATATATATATATATATATATATATATATATATATATATATATATATATATATATATATATATATGATGTTAAGATATATTCAAAACACCATGTTATCATGTTAACATAACAATTTAACATCTCATTTAAGTATAATAACAATGAATTAATTACATTTAACAAGATCGTTAACTTAAAGGTTTCAAAACAACACTTACATGTAACGACTAACGATGACTTAATGACTCAGTTAAAATGTATATACATGTAGTGTATTTAGATGTATTAGTACACTTTTGAAAGACTTCAAGACACATATCAAAGTACTTCTACTTAACAAAAATGCTTACAATTACATCCTCATTCATTTTCATCAACAATTCTACTCGTATGCACCTATATTTGTACTCGTACAATACATAACTCCTAGATGTACATACTATTGGTATATACACTTCAATGATTAGCTCTTAGCAGCCCTTTTGAGTCATATAAACACATGGGAACCATCATTTTGCAACTAGCATGAAATATCTCACAAAATTACAAAAAATATTATAAATCATTCATGAATTATTTACAAATAAAAAAATAAAAAAAATAAAAAAAAACTTACACATCCTTTATATCTAATCCATTTACCAACGACTAAAAACACCTACAAACACTTTCATTCTTCAATTTTCTTCATCTAATTTATCTCTCTCAAGTTCTATCTTCAAGTTCTAAGTGTTCTTCATAAATTCTATAAGTTCTAGTTTCATAAACTCAAGAATACTTTCAAGTTTACAAGTCTACTTCCAAGCTTTCTAATCCATTCCAAGTAATCATCTAAGATCAAGAAACCTCTGTTATTTACAATAGGTTATCATTCTAATTTAAGGTAATATTCATATTCAAACTTTGATTCGATTTCTATAACTATAAACTATCTTAATTCGAGTAAAAATCTTACTTGAACTTGTTTTTGTGTCATGATTCTACTTCAAGAACTTTCAAGCCATCCAAGATCCTTTGAAGCTAGATCAATTTTTGACACTTTGAGTAGGTTTACCTACTAAACTTAAAGTAGTAATGATGTTCATAACATCATTCGATTCATATATATATATATAATTATCTTATTCGATGATTTAAACTTGTAATCACTATAACATAGTTTAGTTAATTCTAAACTTGTTCGCAAACAAAGTTAATCCTTCTAACATAACTTTTAAAATCAATTAAACACATGTTCTATATCTATTTGATATGCTAACTTAATGATTTAAAACCTGGAAACACGAAGAACACCGTAAAACCGGACATACGCCATCGTAGTGAAACCGGGGGCTGTTTTGGGTTAGAAAAATAAAAACTATCTTAATCTTTGAATTGGAAGTTGTTTTCTGGAAAAATTATATTTCATATGAATATGATACTATATCCAAAAATCATGGTTAAACACAAAGTTGAAGTATGTTTTTCAAAATGGTCATCAAGATGTCGTTTTTTCGACGAAAATGACTACCTCTTTAAAAAATCACTTGTAACCTGTATTTCCGACTATAAACTTATACTTTTTCTATTTAATTTCATAAATTTCAGTTCATTATGAAACCATAGCAACTTGAATCACTTAAAACGGATTTGAAATGAAGAAATGACGGGTAAAACAAAATTGGATAAATTTGATAGTTTTAGCTACGAAAATTTTGTAGCAAATCTAGACTAACCATAACTTAACTAACTTATATTGTATTATACATGTATTCTAACATATATTATGTAATCTTGGGATACCATAGACACGTATACAATGTTTTGACATATCATATCGACACATCTATATATATTATTTGGAACAACCATAGACACTCTATATGCAGTAATGCTTGAGTTAGCTATACAGGGTTGAGGTTGATTCCAAAATAATATATATATACTTTAAGTTGTGATCTAGCCTGAGACTTGCATACACTGGGTCGTGGATTGATTCGAGATAATATATATTGATTTATTTCTGTACATCTAACTGTGGACAACTAGTTGTAGATTACTAACGTTGGACCGCTAACTTAATAAACTTAAATCATTAAAATGTAATAAAAATGTTGTGAATATATTTCGATCATACTTTGATATATATGTATATATTTGTTATAGGTTCGTGAATCGATCAGTGGCCAAGTCTTAAATTTCTGACGAAGTAAAAAATCTGTGAAAGTGAGTTACAGTCCCATTTTTAAAATCTAATATTTTTGAGATGAGAATACATGCAGTTTTATTAATATTTTACAAAATAGACACAAGTATACGAAACTACATTCTATGGTTGGATTATTAAACCGAATATCGCCCTTCAGGTCTGGTGACCTAAGAATTAGGGAAATGGCCCCTAATTGACGCGAATCATAAAGATAGATCTATTGGGCCTAACAACTCCCATTCAGGTTATGGATGGCTTTAGTACTTCGAGATTATTATACAGACGAGAGGTTCTGTTTGGAGATATTCTATGCATTATGTTAATGTCGGTTACAAGGTGTTTAACATATGAATGATTTTTATCTCTATGCAGTTTGCGAAATGCCTGATATGAGATGTGTTTATAAAAATAAAATCTTGTGGTCTATTATTATGATTGTTAATTATATAGGTTAAACCTATAACTCACCAACATTTTTGTTTACGTTTTAAGCATGTTTATTCTCAGGTGATTGTTAAGAGCTTCCGCTGTTGCATACTAAATTAAGGACAAGATTTGGAGTCCATGCTTGTATGATATTGTCTAAAAACTGCATTCGAAAGTTTTCTTTGTTGTAACATAATATTTATTGTAAACCATTATGTAATGGTCGTGTGTAAGCGTGATATTTTAGATTATCATTGTTGGGATTTAACAAGTTCATAATATACTTAAACCATTTTAAGAATTAAGAAAGCGGAAGCATGTTAATTACCAATTTTAGACTTGTTAAACTTTAAGCCAATTAAAGTTAAATCCCAATTAGGATCAAGTTGTGATATATACTTACAAACTACAAGCAAGAATAAGATGTTATACCTATTTCAAGCTAGTTGAAAAAGATGAAGATGATGATGTTGAATGGAGCTTCAAATGGATGAAACCTCAAGGAGAAATACCCCAAACTTGTGCACCAACACCTAGCTTTGGTTAGGATTTTATTGCACTTGAATTTAGCTTGCCAAAAACCAAATTATGATCCCTTCTTGCCCCCAATACCTACGGTTTTCAGCAGCAGCAAGGAGAGAAAAAAATGCAGTTTTTTTGATCACTTAAAAGTGTATTTGCATGTGTATCTTTTTCTAGTAGTCTCCCAAGGAGTCAATGAACAAGTATCTTGATTAAAGGAAAAGCTTAACCATCTTTAGCATGTGTTATTCAAGACTCCAAGGCAACTAACTAGTTGTTTTTAAAATAAGTTTTATAAAATATAAATTTTATAAAACTATTCTATAAAACTTCCATTTTAATTTATATACACATTTTATTATATAAAACCAATTTATATATAAAATGTAACATAAATAAATTAATTATTTAACCTATAAATAATTAAATCCATAATATATAAATTATTCCATAATTTATATAATACACATCAAGTAATATTTAAGAAAACCATTTTTCTTAAAGTTCAAGTGTCGCGTATTTGATCAATGAACCAATCGTTAAAATCAAATACAAATAAGGTGTCGGTAAGTTTGTTATTGGGTATGACCCGACTTGGATCATAACACGTCAGCCACATTAATTTAGTATGTCTCTCGGGCATACGAAATACCTTCAATCTCCCACTTGCACGAGAAACATAAGAAATTAATGCAAGTGATGGATACAGCCTAACACACCGTCCATCACCCCTAATATGTTATGACTTTGTGCCATTCAATAACATCATCCCTTTCGAGTTCCCATCTCGAATATGATTAGGTGAATCTTTCATTATTTCCTTTCGTCCTAGATGTCATGTTAAATCCAAGAGATACAGAGTGATCACTCTCTTATAGATTTAACTTTTCAGGCCTTAGACATCTGACTCTCAACGAATAAGAGGGACAAATTCCATCTTGACTACATACGTCCTAGATATACACTTTGTAATATACCTGAGTTCTTCCTTATGTACTACCATGTTTCAGAATAGCGAAGGAAAGAATCAAGGCACAGTACTTGGTGAATATCCGAACCCAATATGTATCTCAGGTCAGAGGATACAATGATATTCGCCTTTACTCAAGATTACATGTGATCAACCATAAAGGCTCTATACAGTAATTCTTGAGAGCGGGTCTTCCAATATTTGTTTCCCACAAATATCTATGAACCTTGGTTGCAACCTTGCCCCACATTCAACCTATGAATGTATACCAATCCAAGTTCATAATAGTCTAAACCTCACACTTGTTCCCACAAATGTGATCGACTACGGAAATTTAGAATAGTTGCTTATTCATGGATGAAATATGCAAAATAGGAACATGACTCATAATTAAATTAATACCATAATTATATTAATGAGTTTGAACTAATTCGTTCCATTACAATACATAAAGTAGATCAATTCCAATCACTAGAATATCGAAGCCCTAACGCACAAACATGTCCCTCATGTTTTGGCCCATGTAAAAGCTTCGTGAGTGGATCCGCAACATTATGATCTGTGTGAACTTTGCGAATACATATCTTTCCTTTTTCAACTTCATCCCTTATGTAGTTGAATCTCCGCTCAATGTGACGAGTCTTTTGATGGGCACGAGGTTCCTTGATTTGAGCAATCGCACCCTCGTTGTCACAAAAGATCTCAAGAGGGTCCTGAATGGAAGGGACCACTCCTAAGTCGTCGATGAATTTCTTCATCCATGCAGCTTCCTGAGCTGCCAGTGAGGCGGCAATGTACTCCGACTCTGTAGTGGATAACGCAACAACCTCCTGTTTCGAACTCTTCCAAGAGACCGCACCACCATTTAACATGAAGACATAACCGGATTGTGATCGAGAGTCATCTCGATCAGTTTGGAAACTCGCGTCCACGTAACCTTTTACGGCGAGTTCCTCCTCACCAGACCCATATATTAGAAACATATCCTTAGTTCTCCTAAGGTATTTCAATATACTTTTAACAGCAATCCAATGACTGTTTCCTGGGTTATTCTGGTATCTACTTGTCAAGCTTAGAGCGCATGACACATCCGGTCTAGTACATATCATCGCATACATGATAGACCCAATAGCAGATGCGTATGGGACTTTCTTCATTCTCTCTTGTTCATCTTTCGTGGTAGGACACTGAGATGAATTGAGAACGGTTCCTCTTTGAATAGGTACCAAACCTTTCTTAGAGTTTTCCATCTTGAACCTTTTCAAGATTTTATCAATGTATGTACTTTGACTTAAACCTATCAATCTCTTGGATCTATTCCTATAGATCCCTATCCCCAATATGTATTGTGCGTCTCCAAGATCCTTAATGGAGAAGCAACTCTTTAGCCAAGTTTTGACTCCTTGCATTGTGGTAATATCATTCCCAAATAATAATATATCATCCACATATAGCACAAGGAACATTGTAGAGCTCCCACTAGCTTTCTTATATACACAAGCTTCATCACCATTTTTAATGAAGCCAAATTTCTCGGCTTCCTCATTAAAACGATGATTCCACATTCTAGATGCTTGTTTCAATCCGTAGATTGACTTCTTTAACTTGCATACACTTTTAGGATATTTTGGATCAACAAAACCTTCAGGCTGGACCATATAGACATCTTCCATAAGATATCCATTTAGGAAGGCGGTTTTGACATCCATTTGCCATATTTCATAGTCGTAGTGAGCAGCAATGGCAAATAATATCCTAATAGACTTTAGCATTGCCACAGGCGAGAAAGTTTCATCATAATCAACCCCTTGAGTTTGAGTGAAACCTTTTGCAACAAGTCTAGCTTTATATGTATCCAAGTTTCCATGTATGTCGGTTTTCTTCTTGAAAAGCCATTTGCAATCAACTAGCTTGGAGCTAGGAGGTTGCACAACAAGTTCCCAAACTTGGTTTTCATACATGGATTGCATCTCAGCGTTCATGGCTTCCTGCCATTTATCTTTATCGATCCTTGATAAAGCATCTTCGTAGTTTGTCGGTTCATCCAAATCAACCGTATAGCAACCATCTATGAGAAACCCATATCTCTCAGGAGGATTGCTAATCCTACCAGATCTACGAATGCCTTGTGTATTTTGATCATTCATTTGATCACTATCAACATTTTCATGTTGAGTGCTAGTGTCAACCAATTGTGTATCATCTACTTGATCTTGAACCTCTTCAAGATCTATCTTCCTTTCACTATTTCCTTCCATTAGGAACTTAGTTTCAAGGAATTCCGCCTTTCGAGCAACAAATACATTCTGCTCGTATGGATCATAGAAATAGTATCCCATATCATCCTTGGGATATCCTATGAAGATACACTTCGTGGATCGAGCATTCAACTTATTAGGGACGTAACGCTTAGGATAAGCTTCACATCCCCATACCTTTAAGTATGATAGAGAGGGAGGTTTTCCAAACCACATCTCATGAGGAGTTCGTTCCACTTTCTTGGTTGGGGCCATATTTAAAATACGAGCCGCGGAGCTTAGACAATAACCCCAAAATGACAGAGGTAACGAGCTTCTTGCCATCATAGATCGAACCATATCCATTAGGGTTCGGTTCCTCCTTTCGGAAACTCCATTAAGTTGGGGTGTTCCGGGTGGAGTAAGTTGTGAGATAATCCCACAACTCCTAAGATGATCTTGGAAGGCATCGCTTAGGTATTCACCTCCTCTATCGGTACGTAGTACCTTAATTGTCTTATTGAGTTGATTTTGTACTTCGTTTTGATATTCTTTGAATGCTTCAAACGTTTCGTCCTTGTGTCTTAATAAGTAGACATATCCGAAACGACTAAAGTCATCAATGAAAGTAACAAAGTATCTTTCACCTTTCCTAGTCATGGGTTTAAAGGGTCCACATACATCCGAATGTATTAATCCCAATAAATCTTTAGCCCTTTCATAGGTCCCTTTGAAAGGTGCTTTAGTCATCTTGCCTTGTAAACAAGATTCACATACTTCAAACGAATCCATTTCATTTGATTTCAAAAGTCCATTCTTTTGAAGTGTATGTATTCGGTTCTTGTTTATGTGACCAAGGCGACAATGCCATAAGTAGGAATCACTCAAATCCCTTTTGAGTTTCTTGGTGCTTGTATGGTACATTGAGCTACTAGAAGATGTGTCATCATGAACCAATTCATAAATTCCATTTGAAGGCGAAGCCTTGAAATAGAATACATTATCTTTAGAAACATGAATATCATCATCAATAAAATTAACAACGTAACCACATTGTTTTAAGCGAGAAATAGAAATAATGTTTCTACACAAATCCGGAGCATACAAAACATTTTCTAAAATAAGTTCCAATCCGCTTGGAAGCTTCAAAATAAAATCTCCTTGAGCTTTAACATGCACCTTTGCACCATTGCCCATATAGAGACTTGATGTTCCCGCCTTATGATCACTTCTTTTGAACCCCTACAAAGAATTGCAAATATGAGTTCCACATCCCGTGTCTAATACCCATGTATTAGAAGAAGTAATACTAAGCTCTATATATACCATATATATATTACCTGAGGTTTTCCCTGCATCCCTCTTGTCCTTCAACTCTTTAAGATAGACCGGACAGTTTCGTTTCCAATGACCCATCTCACCGCAACCGAAACATGGGTCTTCCTTGGGGTTTGCCTTCTCGGCTACCTTTTGCTTCTTAGCCTTGTTGATGGTTGGGGTAACCATCTTCCCTTTCCCTTTGCCTTGATAGGCGGGTCCTTTTCTCTTAGCCACCTTTGGCTTAGAGGTCTTACTTTTGGACCCACCTTGATCGATTGCTAACACGGGTAAAGCCCTTTTACCCATGCTAGTTTCCGCCGTTCTAAGCATACCGTGAAGCTCACCTATGCTCTTATCCATCCCATTCATATTGTAATTAATTACAAATTGATCAAACCTTTTTGATAGGGAATTAAGGATAAGATCGGTGGCTAACTCATTTGATATGTTTAGGTTAAGACGGTTAGCACGATTAATAAGGCTCTTCATTTTGAGGACATAAGAGGAGACGGATTGGGTGTCATCCATACGACATGCATGTAGCGCTCGAACCGTTTCGAAGCGCTCGACACGTGCTTGTTGAAGGAACATCTCCTTCAATTGCGTAATCATGTCATATGCACTATGATGTTCGAAATCCTTTTGGAGTTCGGGTATCATAGTCCCAAGCATTAGACAAGCGACTTGCACCGAATCGTCGCAATACTTGTCATAATAAGCCATGCCCTCTATATCTTCCTCATCCGGTTGGTCGGGAATAGGGTCCTCCAACACATACGCTTTGTCCTCAAGTTTGAGGACAATCCTAAGATTACGGAACCAATCCATAAAGTTCGTATGGTTGAGTTTGTCTTTCTCGAGGAGAGACCTTAATGATAGGTTGTTTAGGTTAAGTGGTGCATTTTGCATGTTGTTGTTATTTGCGGCCATCTACAAAATTTAACAAAGTCCTTTTAAGTATCGATTTTAAATTTAATAAACAATACCCTTTTATTTTTAATTGTTTTATTAAATCTTAGAATCCAACGGTAAATCAAATTTCGGTTAGGTGACCTTTATCCCGTCATTTGATTTAGCTAGGTGGTCATTTATGTGACAATTGCAATCCTTTTGCAACTTCTAAGTTATGGGATCATGCAATCCTTTTGCATGGCATATTTATCCCATCAACGCCTATTTGTTCCTCATGCTTCGGTGACCCTAAGTTCATGATTCCTAAATCAAGTCGTCCTACTTGTGTAAACATGTAGACTTAATATACAAGTGGTTAGGTGACCTTTATCCCACATGTATGCGAAGTGTACCTTATTCATATTAGTTCACTCATGACGGTTAGGTGACCTTTATCCCATCAAGAGATTCCTAATATGTCTAAGTGTTTCCACAAAAGGATGGCGTTTAACTTGTTTACCTTGTTTTAGTTAAGGGATTTTAAGTTTTCATAAATTCTAGTTTGAGAAAACTTTTATGCCATACACTAACATGCATTTAGTGTATGGTTCTTATGAAAATCCATTTTCATGTCTATAAACCATTTTATATATATGATCCTAATCATGATCTTAATAACCGTTTATTAATGTCCTTTTAGCCATTTTTAATTTAACCAATTAAATTGTCGTTTTGCATGTTGTTAATTAATGTATAATTTAACCAATTAAATTTCCATTTTGCTTGTTGTTAACTTGTGTGATTAACTTGTAGCATACAAACATACAATCCACATAATCATACAAAACAACCACGCATGCAAAATCATATGTTCACAATCAAGCCATATTGGTAGACATTTGTTTAGCCGAAAACAAATGCCACCGGATAAGGGGTAATTACACAAAGTAGGAGATTTCAAATCTCCCACTTAACCTTGCATCCAAATGCTTCTTCATGTGTTCTTCAAGTCTTCATCATTCTTCATCATTTTACAAACTATATCCTAATACATTTTGTCTAAAAAATGAAATTACAACCTAATCTATTTTACATACCAAATATAAAATAAATTACATAACCAAATGAATTATTACATGCCAAATGAATAAATATTATTACAAACCAATTGAATAAATATCAATCAACCATGCATGCAACCAAACACAAGGTCAAGGCTTAGATTGTGAACATTAACTACACAAGTGATAGGCAATACAGAATCACAAGTGATTGGAAACACAGAATCACAAGTGATCTGCAACACAGAATCACAAGTGATTGGCAATACAGAATCACAAGTGATTGGAAACACAGAATCACAAGTGATCTGCAATACAGAATCATAAGTGATTGGCAGTACAGAATCACAAGTGATTTGCAGTACAGAATGCAGAATCACAAGTGATTTTGGCCAAAAAGACAAACCACCCAAAACCGAAAATTTTACATTCTACTTCATGCATGTTCATAGAATGCAAAATTATAGTGGGTTTAATAACCATCTCGAAGAATATTTCAACAACTTCGGCTCTAGATACCATTGTTGGGATTTAACAAGTTCATAATATACTTAAACCATTTTAAGAATTAAGAAAGCGGAAGCATGTTAATTACCAATTTTAGACTTGTTAAACTTTAAGCCAATTAAAGTTAAATCCCAATTAGGATCAAGTTGTGATATATACTTACAAACTACAAGCAAGAATAAGATGTTATACCTATTTCAAGCTAGTTGAAAAAGATGAAGATGATGATGTTGAATGGAGCTTCAAATGGATGAAACCTCAAGGAGAAATACCCCAAACTTGTGCACCAACACCTAGCTTTGGTTAGGATTTTATTGCACTTGAATTTAGCTTACCAAAAACCAAATTATGATCCCTTCTTGCCCCCAATACCTACGGTTTTCAGCAGCAGCAAGGAGAGAAAAAAATGCAGTTTTTTTGATCACTTAAAAGTGTATTTGCATGTGTATCTTTTTCTAGTAGTCTCCCAAGGAGTCAATGAACAAGTATCTTGATTAAAGGAAAAGCTTAACCATCTTTAGCATGTGTTATTCAAGACTCCAAGGCAACTAACTAGTTGTTTTTAAAATAAGTTTTATAAAATATAAATTTTATAAAACTATTCTATAAAACTTCCATTTTAATTTATATACACATTTTATTATATAAAACCAATTTATATATAAAATGTAACATAAATAAATTAATTATTTAACCTATAAATAATTAAATCCATAATATATAAATTATTCCATAATTTATATAATACACATCAAGTAATATTTAAGAAAACCATTTTTCTTAAAGTTCAAGTGTCGCGTATTTGATCAATGAACCAATCGTTAAAATCAAATACAAATAAGGTGTCGGTAAGTTTGTTATTGGGTATGACCCGACTTGGATCATAACACGTCAGCCACATTAATTTAGTATGTCTCTCGGGCATACGAAATACCTTCAATCATTACTTGATAACCTAGGTTATGTCCTTTAAACCTTTGTCGATAAAATAAAGGTTATGGTTTGTTTTAAAAACGAATGCAGTCTTTGAAAAACGTCTCATATAGAGGTCAAAACCTCGCAACGAAATCAATTAATATGAAACGTTTATAATTATTATGAACGGGACATTTCATGTTCGATCGCTTATCAGCCATTTCTACAATCATATTTACACTAAGAATTGTAGTTGCACTTAAGCATGTCTCATTGTAGGTTTCCTTTTCTGTTATCCGATAGTCATTATGTCTTCTAGGTGCATTTGTGCTTGTCTTTCCATAAGTATTTTCGACATGCTATTATCCATTCGACAACGTATCAATCATTGCACTATTTATTAAAACCCTCTCATTACTTATTTTATTTTTTAACACTTTATCCAACTCACCCACTTGATCCACAACTCCTTTAGCAGTTGTTCATAGTAATGCATATAAATTCAAGTAATCAAATTTGTATATGACTGGTGTAGCAAAAGATCCATATTACATATATATAGTTATACATGTGACATGAAAGTATTAATGGGTAAACTTGATATGGGCAGACCCATTTTACCCATTACAAAAATTTATATCCCAACTCTAACTGCATACAAACCATATATATAAGTATACAATACCTTATGTATAATCCAACTAATAAATTTGATTATATGCAGTAGTAAGTATACCAATATATACATATACATATACAAATTTGAGAATCGAGAATAAGAATAAAACAACATAAACCCTAATTTTAGATAATAATAATAATAATTAGGGTTTATATGTTTGTGGAGCAAAGCTATGCCTAATATTGCTGTAATGATGAAGATATCATCAAATTTTGGTGTCGATGTTGTTACTATTAATGATAGATAGGCCTTCGCTCATAATAATTTGTATCAAAAACCCACAATTCAATTAAAAGAGTGCATATTATGTACCTTAATACTGCCATAGCTTAATATTTTGTGAACCGTAATTTCAGATTCCTAATTGAATCGATCGTTGTTGAAGTCTGATTCATTATTGAATCACGAACCCTAAATTGTAATTTTTGATTCCTAATTAGAATCTCATATGCTTCGTCAATTCTCTAAATCGCGAACCCTAATGCCTCGTCAATTATTTGCTCTTAATATTCAGATCCATAAAGATATCCTACCATAATTTTTAATAATTAAATCGATCGAAGCAACTGGCCCCGTATTTCATTAACCCTAAATTTAATTTTTCCTTGATGAAAATGTCGTGGCTTCCGAGTTATTGTTCATAGTGAATAGAATAGCAACTGACCCCGTATTTTTTTTACTTGGAGTGAGTATTCTTGTCAATAAACAAATGAGAAGAGATGAGACAGACAATTGATGAGTGATCAAACTCATCAATGGTTGTGATTAAAAGTTGAGATTGAATCCAGTGGTTAATTTTTTGCCAACTCGGTTTTTTTATGAATGATTAGCTAAAAGAGACTTTATTATTATATAGATAAGGCTCATTTGTTTCCATTTCAAACACACTCCACTTTCCACTCTTTACTTCACTCTCAAATTTAGTTTTCTAGTGTAGTTCGAGAATAGTCTTTCAAGGCCTTCTCACCTCCGAGCGGGAAATTAAGTACCCGGAGACGAACGCCGAATATTGTACTATGAAGATGTCTTGAGTCGGAGTTGTCAAGCACTTGTAACGGTCCATGTCATTTGTATACGGTGAACACTTTCCTTAATTTAATGATATATTTGGTTATCTTGAATTAATGTATGCATTTGTCTATCCATTATAATTGTCATGTTTGTTAATATTTATCTGTAACTTATACTGTTGTTATGCTGAAACCTTGACGGTTTAGAGGTCTAATTTATGGACCACCCTTTCCAATTACGCACGTGGCTATAACCTAGTTATAGGAACTAATCAATCCTAGGATACAGGGTAAGTAGTTATGTATGCTTAACGTCACAATAAGGTTTAGTACCTACGTATAGATAAGATAACTATCTATCATAGAAGAGCTGTCCACCTTAAGATTGTGATTAGGTTAGTACTATAGGATTCTTATGAATATTGGTCTAGTCAAAAGCATGATTCGCGTCAGAAGAACACATGCTGTCTAATGATCCGGGGTTGAGTAATTGATCGCAAAGGAGAGACGTCTAATCCAATTAGCAGTACCTTAGAATATCTAAGATTGCACATCTGTTAATGTTAAGGCATAGCTATAGTATTAAGTGGAAGATTCATATAGTAGTAATACCAACTAGGATTAAGAAAAGTCAGAACCTTTCTTAGGTATATCACTCTGTTCATGAACCTAGGACTTCATCCAAGATAGGTCGCTTTAATCTTTTAGATTAGCGTTGGGAGTAGGATATGCTATACCGACCAAAAATCTTCAAAGCCTAGTCTCTTAGTGACAAATCAATTAGGTTACCTCCTCTTGATTAAGGTATAGTGCTCATTCTAGGAAGTAGAACTTTATAGGTAGTCTCCCTACAGCCCTAAATATTACATTCAACCCTTTACTTTATCTTTCATTTATCTTATATACAGTATATCCTTACTTGCTATAGGGTTATCTTTAGACGTACTACGATCCCACGTTACTATCAAACGTACAAAATACGAACCTAGGTTATACTTATCCTTTACTTGTTATAGAAAGAAGCAAGTAGGTGGATTATAGCTAGCAAACCCAGCTAAATATAAGTAATAAAACCATTACTCCCTTTTGGTAACTAATTCTGACGTTTTGCGACCTAACGACACTGCTTAAATAAAACCGTCTGTTTTGACCATATCAAGGTGCATTACATAACCCAAAGGGCATGCGTCGATAGGCAAATGTTCCATAAGGATAGGTGAAGGTTGTTTTTCTTGGTCCTTTGGATCAAGGGGAATTTGAAAGTAGCAGGAAAACCGTCAAGGAAACAATAGAACTCATTTCCTGATAGACCTTCCAACATTTGATCAATGAATGGAAGTGGAAAATGATCTTTCCAGGTTGCATTGTTTAGTTTATGATAATCTATAAAAACCCTTCAACCGGTGACCTCCCGTGTTGGAATAAGTTCATTATTCTCATTTTTTATCACGGATATTCCTCCTTTCTTGGGTACCACTTGAACAGGACTTACCCATGGTGAATCAGAAATAGGATAGATTAGACCGGCGTCCAGAAGTTTGATTAATTCTTTCTTGACGACTTGTTGAATCATTGAATTGACCCTTCTTTGCCTCTGAACTGATGGTATGAAATCATCTTCCATGAAGATCTTGTGGGTGCAATAGTTTGGACTGATCCCTTTTATGTCAGAAATCTTCCAAGTGATTGCATTCTCATGTGATTTAAAACCTTAATCAATTCCGCCTTCTCATGTGTCGTGTGATCCTTAGAAATGATTACAGGGAGTTGCGATTCTCCTTCTAAGAATGCATACTCCAGATGTTCGGGTAACTTCTTCAACTCCAATTTCGGAGGTTCCTCGATAGATGGCTTCATTCTTGCTATCTTCTTTCTATTTAACGAGTTATATCTCTCCTGGAATTCTGATTCTTCTTCCTTAATAGCGGTCACTGATGCTATCTATTCTTTAGTTATGGAAATTGTCCTTCTTAATGCTTCGTCTTCAGAAACTTCTTCTTTAGTTTCGAAGGTTGCCTCAGGAACTTCATTCGGTCTTCTCCTTAACAGAGGTAGGGGAATGCCTTGACCTAGCGGTGCTATTTTGATAGTTTTGCCGAGAAAGTTACTTTCGGAGAGGGGAGATTTATATTGACCAGGATCTATAGCTGAATGGTTATCGAGATTTCCTTCAGGAGGTGTAAAGAACAGATCCTTAAAAATTTGATCTTGACTATATATAGCCATGGTATCCTCCAGATATTCGTTGACGAGTCCTTGAAAAGAATCAGCGAGATTGAGATCTTTTTCGCGAGGGTGGATCATGAGTCGGTCGACATTAAATGTGACTTCTTCATTTCCAACTCTTAATTTCAGTGATTTCTCGTATACATCAATTATGGCTTTGGCAGTATTCAAGAATGGTCTGCCAAGTATGAGTGGGACCTTCATGTCTTCCTCAATATCCATAATGACGAAATCAACAGGGAATGCAAACTTATCCACTCTGACTAGGACATCCTCAGCTATTACTCGAGGAATCTTAACTAAGTTGTCCGCGAGTTTGATAGTCATTCTGGTAGGTCTTAAGTCATTAAGTCCTATTTTTTAATAATGAATAGGGCATTAGGTTTAAACTGGCTGCCAGATATGCTAACGCATTGCTAATTTGGACATCTTGCAGGTAGCAAGGTACCGTGAATCTTTCTGTATCTCCTAACTTATGGGGAATACCATGTTGTAACACTAATGAACATTCCTCACTTAAGCATAAGCTAACTATCTCTCTTAATCTCTCTTTGTTTGAAAGCAATTCTTTGAAAAAATTATCGCAGTTTGACATTTCTACTAAAGAATCTACTAGTCGTACATTCAAATGCCGATTTTTAATATTATCCCAATACTTAGTGAATTGCGCTTTTTGTTTTGTCTTCCTAAGCCTACCTGGAAAAGGTATGCGGGCTCGCGGAATAATTTCTGGAGCTTTAGGAGAGATAGGTTCTGGTGGATTGACAACAGGGTCAATTGGCACAGGTTTCGTATCGAAAAAATCTTGTATGGGTATATTAATAGTTGTTTCCTTCCCACCTCTAGTTACTACTAGGGCATCAAACTCACTACACTATGTTTCAACTTTAGTGGTTAATTGTTTAAGAGTAAGTTGAAAATTGGTTATTAATTCTACAAAAGTTTTTATCAAAGTATCAAACTTATTTTGGCATTCTATGACTTGAAAGTTTATCATGTATTGCTTTTTCATAAAGTCAACTAAAGTTTTCTTAGAGTGGAGAGTAGGTTGGTGTAATAGAAAGATTATATTAGAGTCCGAGCTATTTTGCTATTTATTTTCCCATCTTGGGTAAGGATACCTTAGACTAGTTCTAGTAACATCGGGACTTTTAGGAACTGATAAAATTTGAAGAGTGAGGTTGAGATCTTGTAACCTGGTTTCTAGCACTTTTACCATTTGAGTGAAGATGTCATCCTTTTCAGCAGCTTCATTGCTCCAATCTTCCTGTTGTGCAGCTCTTGTTTCTAATAGATTTCATGCTTCTTCTGTTGTTCGTGACATGAAATTGCCTTGCGAGGCCATGTCTAGGAGAGACTTATCATCCTTGGTCAAACCATTGTAAAACGTTCAGATTATGTATGCTCGACTTAACGAATAATTCAGACATCTTTTAAGCATCACCTTTACTCTATTCCATGCTAGACACAATGACTCATTTTCTTTTTAAGAAAAGTTTGTGATGTCATTTCTTAAACAGGTTTGTAGGGAAGGTGGATAAAATTTGTTTAAAAACTTTATGGCTAATTCCTCCCAGGAATGTATTGAATTCGGTTTAAGCTCATCAAACCAAGTTAAAGCGCGTGCACACAAGGAATGTTGGAAAAGGTGAAGTTTCAAAATGTTTTTCTCGTTTTCTTCCTTCATAAAAGAGTCAACCAGACTGATAAATTTATTTAGGTGAAAGTTTGGATAGTCAGTCAAAAATTCTTGAAAATTACAGATCATACTGACCAATTTGATCATATGTGAACTGATTTCAGGAGTTCCTTCGGTTCCTAAGGTGATTGGTCTTCCTCTTTCTTTTAAGCATGACTTTTGCATAGAAGCAATGGTGGTTTGTTGTTCCATTTGTTTAGATTTTCTGCTTAAATGACTTGGAAAAGTAACTTTTAGAATATATTAATTAACTAAAAGGATCGATAATTTAATTATAACAATTAGTCTTGAAATTTGGTCGCTAACCTTATCGGATATTTTAATTGATAGGATTTCTCACAGATTACTTTGTACCTAAGTGTCCAGATCGACTACGGAGAGGCAGGATCATTTTGGTTCCAATATAATTGGAGACTGTTCAAAAAATTCAACAACCAAGTCCGTGTATAATTGTCTTTCTTAGATACCACCAAATAATACTTTTGTCTGTTTAAAATATTTCCCAATCAAAATATTCGATCCCCGGCAGCGGCGCTAAAAACTTTATTCTACCTCTTGATATGACCGAAACGGACGGTTTTATTTATGCGATGTCGTTAGCCCACAAGGCGTTAGAATCAGCTAATCAATACGGTGAATAGTGGTTTATTATTTAAATTTTGCGGGGCCTAAATTTACTTTTAACTTTCTAAGGTAGAAGGTGCAAGTTAACCTAGGGTCGTACTTTTGAATGGTTTAACGAATTGAAGATCAAGGGAATAATTGTCTTAGGTTAAATTAAGTAGATAAAAGATAGTAGTTGGTTTTAAGCTAATAATCCGAATTGCAGATAAGTAAAGGTGTTGGAGGGATATCCGAAGTATGCAGTTCAGGGAAATGTTGACCAACATATCGGTTTAGGCTAGGGAAGAGTAATTATGTTTATGTTAAAGCTATGATCAGAATGGTGTAGATTTGGTTGGATGAGCCAATTACATAGACCTACTTATCTCTAGACTCTTTGAGTTCTCGTTGAGTAGTGAAAAGTATGTCACTTGGTTGTATAATTGAAAGGTAACTATACCTTGGAGGTTATCCTCAGTAAAGCACTAAGTTTATTAGTGAGTTGAGTTCTAATCCTAAACCTCATTATCAGTTTGGATAACTGAATAACAATGTGCCGTGTTGAGTGAACACTGATCACAAACGGAAGGAGTCCGTTGGGTTAAGTTAACAAAACATTAGTGTAAACTAACAAGCATTTCATCATACTAATGAGATTATACCAATGTAAACATTATACAGCATTACGGTTGATATATTGAAAGTAAAACAGATAGAAATCTAATAGATACCTAAACAGTTGATATGATTTAATCCTAGGGCAGCAATCAAACAAGAACATGCAATAGGTTTGGGTCACACACTTAAGGTACTAACTAGATCTTAACAACTCCTAAGAGGTCTCTTTGGAATAATCAATAGGCATACTAGGTTGGTCAATCTTTAAGATGCTAGCATACAAATCTATCGGGGTTACAAATTCAGCATAACAACAGTAATCGTACTAATTTAACATAATTACGCTAACTCAAACTTCTATCATGTCAACATACAGATTAATTAGGCTAACATGGAAATATCGGAACGCATTATTAAACATAAATTATAACAATACATGTTTATTTAATAAGATAAACGTTTCGGATAAAAACCTGAAAAGATCGAAGAAATCTGCCCGAGATCGCAGGGACTCGCCAAGATATCCTCCGGAAAATAAAAGCTAAGCTAGCTACTACTAAAAATTAACTAAAATGCTTGAAAATCTAAATTGAATTACAAATTGAGTGTGTATAAAAATGAATGCAAAAAGCTCTTTAAATAGGCAAAATTCCAGCTGCTATACGGCTGGAAAGCCGTGTGGCACACCGTATGGCCTACCCGTATGGCTTGACAGCCCGTTTGTTGTGCCCGGATACATGGCAGGCCTTATCCATTGTGGCAGGCCGTATACCAGCCCAGATGGCAAGCCGTATGACTGTCCTGTTCTACTGTTTTTCCGGGATCATAACTTGTCTTGCACCGTTTTCGCTCTAGAATCTTTGTTTTAGCTTTGTTTTACTTGATTCTTCTTGCATTGCCTTCGTAATTACTTAATCTCCAAAACTAACCGAAAATGCGATTATTTTTCCGACAAATTTTGGAACTTTATTGATTTAGGACTCAATATCGGGGGTAAAAACGTGACTTTTTGGGCAATATCAATAGCTTTAGAGTATTTGAAAACTTATGTGTATGTTATTTTCAGTTTTTCAACTGGGTTGAAGGGTTCAAATCTTAGAACACCCAGATTCTCGAATATTTAGAATGCGTAATGTACTAAGGTGAAAATTTAATCTTCGAGATATTTTTATTTATGCATGAGTTTTGTTTTATTTGTTTAATTCTCATGAAATGAATTGCACTAAAATTAGAAGGATTATTAGAAATTTAGTGTAATTGAGGATTTAGTCTACACTTGTAATTAGGTTAGGAGGTACGGAGTATACACTCATTAAGTGATAGACAACCCGGACCCAAAAGTGGTTCATGACTTGGTACTCGAAATTTGACTAAGTATTTTGTGCTATGTCTTCTTAGTCAGCTAGAATTCGACTAAGTGTTTTCTATGATATGCCTTCTTAGTCAGCTGAAATTTAGCGAAGTGTTTGGTGCTACCTCTTAACGTAGCACAAATAGTGCTGAGGAGAAAACACAAGAAAATGTTGAAAAGGCATCAAATGAAAGTGATGAAAAGGCACCACATGAAAGTGCTGAAAAGCCAGCACAAGCTTCGTGTTCCCTCTAAGAGGCAGAATAAAAAATCCTTTAAAAGCAGCAGTAAAAAGACATGTTGAAATTCATTGTATTTTGCTACTCCCTAAGTAGCAAGGTTTTGCTACTCCCTAGGCAGCAAGGATTTGCTACTCCCTATGCAACAAGGAAAACAATTAGCATTAATTTTGAGATTTAGTGTGTTGTTCAAGTTTTAGTAAAATACAAAAGAATTATTCCTGTAATCACTTATGCTATATTTGTGGAAAGGGTAATTTTTGTTTATGTAAAAGATTATTATCTTAATCACTTTGAATGTAATGGTGGATATTTATGGAGAGTCAATCACCAGTTGATTCGAAGATATATTCTTCAATAATTACGGGTGTCTATATATACATACACAATCATTAATGAGATATATAGAATACAAAACTCAAAATACTCTTCTGCAAACGGATTTTTGTTGTCTGACAAATACAAGAACATAATATCTGTCTTATTTTAAAGTGATATTCGTGTAGCCCGTACTATATGGACAATATGGATTAAATAATTACTTTCGAAAAGTGATCGATTCAGTAATTTATCCGATCATCAATTATTTTACCCTGCACAAAATTCTAAAACCTCCCATACATGATCATTAGTGGATGTATACGAAGGAAATATCATTAGCCATAGATAAATACTCCGAATTAAAAAATTTTAATGGGTAATTGGACTTTGAAGATACAAAATGTTGTAGCATAATGACACTTGGATGAGAACAAGTAAATGCTATCCATTATTTTGTTGACCGGTATAAAGTTGGTGATTTTCGATCGGCAACATGCGGTATCATGTAATGCGTAATCAAATCAAAAGGTCAACTGTTTGGTAGAATTTTTCCAGTTTGCTTGCCGGCGGCATATGAAGATTGGTCATTCCTTTTTGCCGGCAGCTATCATCTCGTGTCTCATAATTAGTCATATCACACCATTTTAAAACCCAATTGCATGGACGGATGGAATCTCCCTTTTTATTTTTATTTAGTTTTCTCGCCAAAAACAAAATAAAAATTAGGGATTCTTAAATTCAAACACCATTGTTAAGGCTTAGGCTTGGACCACGTGATATCGATCATTCAACTTTCTCTCCGAGTTCACAGCCACTTAACTTCCTCTGAAAAGCTAAGATCCATTGTATTGTTTAATTTCGATAATACTTTTTTTTTTAATTTAAAATAACATTACATTATAATTATATTAAAATTAAATTGAACTTACCGTTACATAATAATTGCACTTATGACGAGTATAATTTTTTTACCATGAAGGAATGCCGTGAATTGATTGATAATGCTATTTTACCGTCATCTCCAACGAGCACACAAGGTAGGTTATTGCTATTGTTGGTAATAAAGCACGTGAACTCTAACAAGACTTTAACTCTAAGTTATCAAATCCCCTGACAATAAACGGATTAAAGTGAAGAACACATTGAAAATAGCAAAAACGATAAAAACACGATAATATAACGAGGTTATATGTAATCAGGGGCATTTTTATTTTAGGGCAAGGGGGCGCCCGCCCCAGTGGACTTGCATTTTTCAGCGTTTAAATTTTGGATTTTTCGACTTTGCCTTCAATGAATTTTTTTTTTTACCCCAAAACCTACATATTTTGCCCAAAACCTTCGAATTTTGCCTAAATTTCTCCAAATTTGGCCCTAGAAACCTCAAATTTTGACATAGTGTCCATTTCAGTGTTCATTTTTTAGTTTTTATTGTTTAATTGAGTTTTAATATTTTATTTAAATTAAGTTAATATAATAAAAAACAAAATACTTAATTGAAATTCACAAACTATACTACCCAGCATGCCTGGAAAACTATGAATCCTTTCATGACCTTCATACAAATGTTGAATGTCTCAATGATACATCAACAAAAATTGTGTAGAGATTCCCGGCCAACTCGTTCAGACATTTGCAGATACTCATCCAAAGCATCTGGTGTATAACCGTATGCAAGCTAACGTATTGCGGCTGTCATCTTTAGATGTGTACTAATACTCCACTTACCACGTGAATTTTGTCTTCGATGAAACCATATAAAATTATACGGAAATGGATTTGCTGAGTAGCTTAGAATGTCACTCATAATTCTAAGAAAAACACGTCGCCGCATTCAAAATCTTCGTTTGAAATATTCATCTGTATATATGCAACCCTCGTCAAAATAATCGTCCATCAAACGTGCGTGTGCTTCATAATGATTACAGCGTGTATAATGACGTGAGTTTACATCATCTTTATCTTCAGAAGAGAATCATCAAGTAAGTTTAGTGTATAGTTTGTGAACGAGTCGTGGGAAAAACTCGAAGAAGACGATTTTTGTGATTAATTGTGTTGTATTAAAGTGATAATTTAAATATTGTAGAGAGAAAGTCGTAAAAAGATATAGTTGTGTGAATAAAATGAGTAAAATAAGTGTGGTATTTATAAACAAGGAAAAAAAGGAAAACTGGCAGTTAAAATGACTAGTTTTTGAAAATCAAACTCGAAAAACGGCTAATTTATCACCGTCTCTAGCCTGAAGCTGAAAACCGACGCCGAGATAGACGGTGGTCCGGTTTCGACCGACCGTCGATCCTACCGTCAATTTCGGTCGACGTCGAAAATGGACGGCAGACACAGGATGCTCTTAGTTTTGGAGATAATGGGCCGTTTGAGTTCGACCCGGTCCAATTAACCCCATCGCCCAAGCGATCCACCCGTATACAATATCATCCACCCAATTTAACTTTCCAATAAAGAATAAACTCGCCGGTAGAACAAACATGTGGACATTACTGATTAAGACCTTGCACGAGAGCACTTTCGCACACTTAATCGTCCACTTGGACACCTTTGCTTTCACCATTGGAACACCGACCACATGCGTGCGTACTAATTTGGACAAACCCATTTTCCACCCCGAGTTAACTCACATTGTACGGATGTGTCGTTAATCATGACTCTTAAGAAAAACTATTGTTCATAAACCTCGATCGACCGAAACAAAGTTGCCATTGAAGAAGATCTTACCGAAGTAACGAAGACTCTAGTGTACCCAATTCGACCCGAATTGATTTCCACTAGTTTCGACTCCACTTGAGCTCCCACTCAAACAAGATCCCTCAACAATACTAGAAAACATTAGCACACAAGGTTTTTGACATCCAAATTATCACCTAGTCATTCCTTCCTAGGAACTTCAACCATATACATGGTTCCCCTTTTATACCCGCGAGCGACTACATAATCTCTCTTAAACACTACCAACTTTTAATTCCTAAATAGAACATGAAAATTATCGTCATCAAATTGCCCAACCGAGATCAACCGACTCTTGAGCTTTGGAACGAATCGCACGTTCCTTAATATCCAAGCATAATTTAAGTGTCAAACCACGAGATCATCAATACTCTCAAAATCAAGTGTACTCCCATTCGCTACTCGAACCCTACCGGAGTATTCCTTGAAGTTCACCATCTCTTTCATGTATGGGGTAACATGATACGAGGCACCCGAATTTAAAACTCAAGGTTCGTCAAGAACCTGTTATTGGCACATCAACGCATCTTCGATCACCGTAGTAACCATGCTCCTACCCGACTTAAGACTCGGGCACTTTAAATTATAGTGATGAACTTGTTGATAATTCCAACACACCATGTTCTTGCTCTTTGATGGACTTCTTAACCTAGCTCTTCCCCAACTAACACTTAGAACCGAACCCGAAGTCCCATTCGAATCTTTCCTACGAATGCCTTCACTAAGAATCAAATCAGGGATTCCTTCAAAAGTGAGTTTAGTAGTTCCGATGAACCACCAAAGGGCCATTGGCCTGACGGTATCGTGATGGCCCTTTAACCAAGAGGTTGAGGGTTCAAGTTCCCTTTTGAACATATTTCGTGTATTATTGTAAATATTCGAGTAAAGTGTGTGTGGATTTGCCTTTCAAAAAAAAAGAAGTTCCGAATGAACCACTAATCGCTGTTACCGTATCGGGCCAACTATCGGGCAATGAAGATAGCAAAAACAACTAAATTAAAATCGAATAAAATTCTTTAACATGATCTGCCGCCGAGGAACTCTCCATCATCCTAGAATTCACCAATTTCCGAAATCAAGAAAACTTTGTTCAAAGCGGATGGCTTTTCATACATGTTGGATAATGCCGGAATCAATCTCGAAGTTGTGGTTTGACCCACAACGTTGTAAGAAACGTTCTTGGCCAGAGAAATTCGAAGAAAAGAAGGTAGATAGAAAGGTTTGAGGGCGGTATAGAGGTAGCGGCAGATGGCGGCCGACTAGGCCTAGGATTATACCCGCTCTAATACCATGTTGATCAATGTAAACATGTATCTTATTATGCTACTATTGATAACTATATATAGAGATTATTATAAGGAAATCCTAGAAACTCTAAACCTATAAACGGGTGGGGCCTAATACTAATTTATTCTCTAACGTGGATTATATGCTTCTAAGCTTCATCTTTATGCGATTGTTGCAGCTTTTTGTTGGCTTATATGGGGACATCAGAAATCTAATATATTTAGTTCAAAGTCTATGAGGAAATCCGACATTTTTGACTTTATATGTAATTTTTCATTCTTTCGGGTTAGATATAGAGGATAGCTTTTTGTTAGATGGGTTTATTGGTTGCTTAAACCAATAAAAAATTTTGTATATCATTTTTCGCCTCCTCTAGCTTCTTACTAGAACGAGTGCGTTCTATTACAAATTGTGTCGTTCAAAAAGAGAAATAAAACATTACATAATAATTTGAAAGACAGTACAATTAAAAATGATAAGCTAGTCTTCGTCTTTTGGTGAGTCTTGTAACTCCTTAGCGTATCGACGTTTAATTTTCTCAATAGCTTTCATCATAATTCTATATTATTCAGGTGGAAAGTCATTTCACAACAGTTTGAAAAAAAGCTTGAAACCTTTAATCATGGTACGCATATTAGCGAGCTCGGTCCGTTTCACATTTTCCTCACGAAACTTTGGTAGAATTGTTTGGTTAGCGGGCATGGACACCAAAAGTTGTTATAAGAGCTCAGCAGTAGCATATCATAATATGGATCTTAACCCTCTTGAAAAGGAGTGAGGAGATCCCTTATCAGGAGAATAAATACGTACACGCTGGCATGAGGCTTTTCCATTGAGTTAGCGTTTGAAATAAGAGTAAGCCAAGTGCGAAATGGAAGGTGAAATAAGAGCAGCAGTAAGGAAATCAAGAAGTCAATCTGTCAGTCATTCTTCACTGTATGGTTCTTTTCCTTAAAGTAAGGAGTGAATCCTAAGAACTTTCTATATCCGTTCCTGCCACATTAAGGAGACTTAATCATCTGTCAATTTCATTTGAAAAGATAGCATAAAAGGTACGAGCCGATTGCCAATGAAGAATGTTGAAGCAAAGTGGTTAGCTGCCACGGATCACTTCAGGGACATCCACAAATGACAAACATGATTCCCACCCGACGAACATGAACTCCTTCGGCTCTTGGAACAACCTTGTGGACAACGCATTGGATCTTCTCGTAATAGATTCTCGAACTCAGTTGAGTTTGGGTCCATTTACGGGGTTTAGATTGTTAAATAATATAAAATAAGAGATAAAGCACCTGGAAGAGTGAGAAAGTCCCTGCAAGTAGAAGCATGCTCAACAAAAAACGTTTATGTCCCTGCACACTTCATCTAGATTAGTGTTTCCACATATATTTTATAATTAGTCCCATTCTCTAGACTAAATATAGCTGTTAGATTCTTAAGTGTATAAAACACACTTAAGCTCTTATTTGTAAAACACAACTCAGTTTGAAATAACTGAACTCTTAATCAAAACAAGTTTCCAATTGTTATAATCACTTGAAAACATGGTATCAGAGCTTACGGTATCGATCTAGTGATCAAGATACTCGTTTTTCTTACTCAAATCATCTACCAAACTGATTGGAGGTTACAATGTCTGAAGAAGACAGTAGCAGCCAAACCCAAACCAGCAATCACGATTTAGCCACACAACTAAGCAATCTGTTGAAAAATAGCTTTCAATCCCAACCCACCCATTCCAAATTATCTGATAGCTTGAAAATCAATCTTGTCCTTAATAGTCAAAATTATGCACTATGGGCAAGAATGATAAAAGTTGCAATTGGAGGGAAATCAAAATCCCTCTTGAACCACTTAACCCCTGATTCACCAGAAAATGAAGATGATCAGTGGGAACAAGACGACTTAGTCGTTTTTTCATGGCTTATTCAAAATATTGAACCTAACCTTGCAAGCAACCTAACCGAATTCCCCACAGCAAAAGCTTTATGGGAAGCTTTGGTGGTTACTTACAGCAGCGGTAAGGATAAACTCCAAACCTTCGATCTACATGTTAAAGCCAACGAATTAAAACAAGAAAACATGTTAATCGAAGACCTTTGGATCAAATTACAAGGCATATGGGGTGAAATCGAGAGGAGAGATCCAAACCCAATGAAATGCTCAGCAGACATCCAAGCCTACAATCAAATACGAGCTGAGCAAAAGCTCTTTCAATTCCTCAATGCTCTTGACCAAATCAAAAGGGAGTTGCTTCGATTAAATCCTTTACCAACGGTGGAAGAAGCTTACGCCACCGTACGTAAGGAAAAAGCTCACCAACAAATCCTTGGTAATAATACTCAACCCTCAAAACAAGATATTGGTTCAGGGTTAGTTGCTGCCGAAGGAGCTGGGTTAAGCATGAAGCCACATCGAAATCCCCAACAATCAAAACCAAATTACACCTCTGGTAATTCAAGAATGGACAAAAACAAGCTCAAGTGCTCTAAATGTGGCAAGACACGACACACAAGAGAGCAATGCTTCGAGATTGTGGGGTTTCCAGAATGGTGGCCTGGTGGACCAAAGAAATCCGGCAAGGCAGCGGCGGCAACGGTAGCAGAACCACCACCAACCACCACCGAGCCAGAATTAGGGTTTGGGGGAGTGGCAGCTCACAAAACCGAACAAGGTAAGTTTCTTCGTGCCTTTTCCTCTTTATTTACTGGTTATAGCTCAAATAAGATATGTCGTGAGACAAATCTAGGGCAGAGAAAACCCAATCGAGATGTTTATCTAGAAAATAGGGTTTATCACGAGCCATATCTGGGAAAGGGAGAAGAAGAGCACGCTTGTAACCTAGGGAATAATGAAAGAAACATACCTGTTAGAAAAGATAACCACGCGTATAGCATAGGGAAGGTAAACGATCCAGTAAATAGATCTAGAAAGGATACGGGTAATAGTAACAGTAGGATAAAAGGATCCATTAAAATTAGTGGGCTTAATAGAAAACATGGGCTCTATAATACTAGTGGCTGTAAAAAGGAAATAAATACTAGAATAAAGGGTGTGCCAGAATTAAGAGTTGGGCCAGAAAGGAATAGGAATAGGCCGAATTTATTTAATAAAATTAAAACACAACCAAAAAGGCCCGAATCTGTTATTTCTTGCAATAATAGTTATTCCATCTTGAATAGGATAAAAAATGATGAAATGTCCCAATCCGAAGCAAATATAGTCTCAGAAAATTTTAAAACTAAGTCATGGATACTTGATTGTGGGGCAACGGATACTATGACTTTTGATAAGAACGACATTGTTTTTAAAACTAAACCTAAAAAGAACAAAATTCAAACTGCTAATGGTGAAATTATTCAAGTCAAGAGTGGTGGAACTATTGAAATTTCACCAACGATTAAATTACCTAATTGTCTATATGTACCAGCTTTGTCTCATAAGCTGTTATCGGTAAGTCATGTAACTAAAGAATTAAATTGTAAAGTCCTAATGTATCCAACATTCTGCATCTTGCAGGATATCCGGACGGGACTAGTAATTGGACGTGGCACTGAAAAGGGGGGACTATATTATATTGACGAAGTTTCCCAACAGGGTACCGTGTGTCTTACTCACGGAACACCTACGAGGGAAGCCTGGTTATGGCATCGAAGATTGGGACACCCTTCTGTTGGCTATCTGCGTTTTTTATTTCCTAGTTTATTTCCTTCTAATATTAATTTGTGTTGTGAAACTTGTATTTTGGCGAAAAGCCACCGTAGTACTTTTAAACCTTCTAATATTCGGAAGAATGTACCATTTGCTTTAATTCATTCTGATGTATGGGGACCGGCTCCAATTAATGGAGGGAAAAACTTTAGATATTTCGTAATTTTTATTGATGATTGTACTCGGATGACGTGGATCTATTTTTTAACAAACAAATCAGAAGTATTTGAAAAATTTTGTCATTTTTATAAAATGGTTCAAACCCAATTTAACAAAAATATACAAATTTTAAGATCTGATAATGGGGGGGAATTTGTTAACACATCTATGAAAATTTTTTGCGAAGAAAAAGGGATTATTCATCAAACAACATGTGCTCATACCCCGGAACAAAATGGTGTTGCCGAACGGAAAAATCGAATACTTCTCGAAATGACTAGAGCCTTAATAATTGAATCTAAGGTTCCGAAAAGTTTTTGGCCTGAAGCACTTGCTACTGCAACTTATCTTATAAATCAGTTACCCACTAAGGTTTTGGGCACAAAAACCCCTCGGGATGTGCTATCTCAATTTTTTACTCTCCCGTCCTCACTTAATCTTGAACCTCGAATTTTTGGGTGCTCGGTCTTTGTTCACATTCCAAAACATGAGCGTACAAAACTCGATCCATGTGGCGAGAAGTGTGTCATGGTAGGTTATGGTGTCAACCAAAAAGGATATCGATGTTATAACCCCAAAAGACGGAATATCATTACTACAATGAACTGTGATTTTATTGAAACCGAATACTTTTACAACAACACCCAACTCACGAGTGAGGGGGAGAATGAAAATAATGACACTCTGAGTTGGATGACATGGGTACCTCCTCAAATTCAAAATCCCGAACCAATGAACTCAACACCAAACCCTGAGCCAATACAAAACTCCGAACCAATACAAAACCCGACACCAGACCATGAGCCAACACAAAACTATGAACCTACCGAAACTACCCCACTAAATCATGAAACCACTGAAACCTCCTCGACTAATGAGCATCAAACTCAAGAGGAACAAATTGACTCGAATCCCGATGAAACCACCCAACGATATGTTCTACCTCAAAGAATCAATAGAGGTGTCCCACCAAAACGATACTCTCCAGAAAAAGAAGCTCAAAGATCTAGATATCCTATGGCTAATATAGTACAAGGAAATCTATCAAAGGAAGCACAACAATTTAATTCCGCAATTTACTCTGAAAATATTCCAACTTCCATTGAACAAGCTCTAAAATCAAAAAACTGGAGAAAAGCAATAGAAGTTGAAATGAAAGCTTTGAATGATAATGACACATGGGAAAAATGTGTCATACCTCAACGAAAGAAACCAGTGGGATGTCGATGGGTATTTACGATAAAACACAAATCGGATGGTACCATTGAAAGATATAAAGCTCGACTGGTTGCTAAAGGATATACTCAGACATATGGGATAGATTATTCCGAGACTTTCTCACCGGTTGCAAAAATTGACACTATCAGAGTCCTCTTCTCAGTCGCTGCAAATGAGGATTGGCCATTACATCAATTTGATGTAAAAAATGCATTCCTACACGGCGAATTAAAGGAAGAAGTCTATATGGAAGCACCACCAGGATTTGCCGAAAACTTCAAAAACAGGGAAGTTTGTCGACTTAAAAAATCTTTATATGGGTTAAAACAGTCTCCACGGGCTTGGTTTGGGAGATTCACTTTAGCTATGAAAAACTATGGTTTTAAACAAAGTAATTCTGATCATACACTATTTATTAAACGAAGAAAAAACCTTATTACATGTTTAATTATTTACGTTGATGACATGATAATTACCGGAAACGATAAAGAAGAAATCTCAAAACTTAAAACAAACTTATTTAATGAATTTGAAATGAAAGATTTGGGGAGACTTAAATACTTTTTAGGGATTGAAGTATTACGATCTCAACAGGGGATATTTATCTGTCAAAAGAAATATGTCCTTGATTTTCTTGCAGAAACAGGGATGGTTGATTGCAAACCAGCCGATACTCCTATGATTCCAAACCAAAGGATATACATGGAAGACAAAGCCGAGCTTGCTGATAAAGGGCGATATCAAAGACTTGTAGGAAAACTCATCTACCTTGCTCACACTCGACCAGATATAGCACACGCAGTTGGGGTCGTAAGTCAATTCATGCATCAACCACAAGTTCATCATATGGAAGCCGTAATCAGAATCATCAGATATTTAAAGAAAACGGCAGATCATGGAGTTGTCTTCAGGAAGAATGGTCACTTAGAAACCAAAATTTATACAGATGCTAGTTGGGCTGGAGAAAAAGGAGATAGAAGGTCTACCTCAGGATTCTTCACTCTTGTAGGAGGAAATCTAGTTGCATGGAGAAGTAAGAAACAAAAGGTGGTTTCACTCTCAAGTGCCGAGTCCGAATTTAGAGGGATAGTAAAGGGAGTAGTTGAAGCCTTATGGATTAAAAAGTTACTAACAGAAGTTGGATTCCAACCAAAAAAAGCTATTCAGATTATGTGCGACAATGAAGCTGCAATAGCTATCTCAGAAAATCCAGTTCAACATGATCGAACAAAACATGTTGAAGTGGACATACATTTTATCAGAGAAAAACTGGATGCCGAAATTATTTCTTTACCACACGTCAGATCAGAGGACCAATTGGCCGACATCCTAACAAAGTCAGTAAATGGAAGACTCTTCAGCGATGTTCTTGTCAAGTTGAATATCGGGAATCCCACTATTCAACTTGAGGGGGAGTGTTAAATAATATAAAATAAGAGATAAAGCACCTGGAAGAGTGAGAAAGTCCCTGCAAGTAGAAGCATGCTCAACAAAAAACGTTTATGTCCCTGCACACTTCATCTAGATTAGTGTTTCCACATATATTTTATAATTAGTCCCATTCTCTAGACTAAATATAGCTGTTAGATTCTTAAGTGTATAAAACACACTTAAGCTCTTATTTGTAAAACACAACTCAGTTTGAAATAACTGAACTCTTAATCAAAACAAGTTTCCAATTGTTATAATCACTTGAAAACAGAGATGCCATCGCCTAGGTTGATCGGTTCATCTTCAAATAGCTCTTACACAATTGTCATTAACCGTCTTTTGTTGCTCATGAAACCTTCTGGAGCACAAAACTTTAGGCCATTCTTGAGAACGTGTTATGCCTCCTCGTATAGTTAATTTGTCCCCTTATGATCAGGGGCGGAGCTAGAAATTAGAATTGGGAGTGGCTAAATTTATTGTGAAATAGAAATACAAATTACAACAATAACAACATTCAATCTCTCGTTTGCAAAGTATGTGAATTAAAAAAATCTTATAGCTAAAAAAAATGAAGTGAAAATTCTTTTGAATGTGTATAAAACCTTCATCTCAAACTCATATACAAGTTACTGATAATAATTAATTCTCAGGACTTATTATATACATAAAGTTACATTTTGTATAGAAAAAGATTAGTAATAGTTAATTCGAATATTAAATTTACATTTTGTCTAGAAAAATATATAGATGTATATTAAATTAGTATTTGAAACTAATATATATCGTTATTTGCAAAATCTCATGAAATGATATTTGTTTATATAATTTATATTCATGAGATATGAGATAATAGAGTTTTTATTGATAGAAAATTATATTTATAAACTTATTGCAACCTCGGGTTTTGTTACGATGTTTTGAACATGTTTACTAGTTATATTTATAAATGATTTTTATCAAACTTGAGGGGTTAAAATAGTACGAAGGATACTAGTCAAGGGTTCTAACTGAAATATATGATAAAATAAGTCATCTTCTTCGGTGCTCTTCACCCACTTAACCTGCAAACTTCAATTTAACAATTTTGCAATCTCGTTTTTTCATCTTTTAAGTACTAATCAGTATTACATATACAACTATAGTTGGGGGTGGCAAGACATTTCCAAACCCCCCTACTAGCTCCGCCATTGCTTATGATGTCTAATTCACCATGTCCATTTTCACAATGTTATTCATATTTGATGTAGATGCCATTAATAATTTTTTTTTTTTTTTATTTGCATTTTAGTCAGTTCCTGATTATTTGATCCCTTTCTCGTTTTGTTGGCACCAATTTGTTGTATGCTTTTCTTACGACATACCAAAACGAGTCCTTTATTTGTGAGTTCCCTATCTTGTCATTTTCTGTAACATCGGTCCAACGTTCGGTCAAAATAGCAGCAGTGTTCAATCTTAACTTAATAAATCTTTAAGAAAAATGTTAATGCGATGATGAAATGCAGTCCGTATTTACTATTCTACTATTAGTGGTCTTATTATCAAACAAAATCTAACAATTAAATAGGTGGTAACTCTTATACTAAACAACCAACGAAGCATTGCTTCAATGGTACCGCGGTTACACTTGTGTACTCGCAGGGCTAGAGGTCTCGGGTTCGAATCTCGTCACCCGCTCTAGGAATTGAAACATTATTCCTTGAAGGTGGCCCAAAGGGAAGGTTTTACCGACCCGCTCCGGGACTAAGATCCGGCCCGCCTGCCCCTCGGGATGGTTTAAGGGTCGGATCCTCAGAGTGTGGTTCGGGTTTCCTGCCCGAAAGCGTGTGTGTGTGCAAATGATGACTAGGCTTCGGTCCGGACTGATGCAAGTTTGCCTTTCAAAAAAAAAAAAAAAAAAAAAAAAAAAAAAACTCTTATACTAAACATAAATACTGTTCACTTTAGGGTTGATTTGTGATTTCACACTTAAGCCACTTACTATCATCCTCAATTTTCACTGAACTTCTCTCCTTTACATCAGCGTCACATTAGCACAAACACTTTAACATTCCTTTCACAAAACTCTCACTATCTTACACTCTATTTTAAACTTTAACCAATTTAAAATTATTAAATAAATACAAATAATATTTTACTAAAAGAAATAAAATTTTTAAACTAAAATAAATAAAAATACAATTACATAAAATAAAAATACAATTACATTAATATAAATAAAAATGCGATTACATTAAATTAAACTACGATAACATAAAACTAAACTGCGATTACATAAAAATAAAAATACGATTAAATTAAATAAATACCGATTAATCGGTATAATAAATACCGATTAATTGGTATTATGGCGGTTCCCAGTAGCCAAACCCATTTATCATTATCCTCGAGCCACTCGAACACCTCTTTTCTTCATTCCAATACGCAAAATCCGAAGCCTCGCAATCAACGGTTCGCCTTAAATGATCGAACAAATTACAAACTTAAAGGCCGGTAACCGCCACATCTAAGGTATCGACCTTCCCACCGTCGTATCGGTCCATGTCATCGGAAAAAAACTCTCCGTCGTGAACCTCGAACGTAACCGTGTTTGTGTGCACCATAATTGTGTAAAAATTGAGAGTAAAAAAATGTAAGTGAGTTAAAGGTGAATTAAGAAATGGTATGGTTTTGGTTAAGTAATGGTGGTATATATATATATATATATATATATATATATATATATATATATATATATATATATATATATATATATATATATATATATATATATGACATGGATTGAAAAAAAAAACCCCAACGACTCATTCAAACATTCAAATTTCATGTGGGCTCCACAACTTTCGTGATGTTGAACCGTTGCAGGAGCCACTGGCTTACTGGTGATGGTGGTGACCCGCTGACGGTTGCTGGCGGGGTGGGTGGGGAGCCCATAAGAAGTGGCCTTACTACTTTGTTATGATTCAAAAGTGCGTCAACTCTCAAATCTTCTACAACTTTCATCTTTCATTTCTTTTTTTCTCATCTCTCTAACACATATATAATTTCTTTACTTATCATCTCTCAAAAACATTTATCAACCACTTCAAAAGTTGATACTTCATTATTAGGGTTAATGTTTCGTGTTTTCTAAAAAATTGAAACTGAAAAAAGAATTGTTAGCATTGGCGTCATGGTAAGCCGCTGTAAATGATTAGATACAACTAAATTTTTTTTTTTTAAAAGCAGATATATATTACTTCGCAAAAATGTATGATATCTTTGACAAGATATATAATCCATGATTAGATACAACTAATAAAATCCATGATATCTTTGACAGAATATATATATATATATATATATATATATATATATATATATATATATATATATATATATATATATATATATATATATATATATATATATAGCCAAAAGTTCAAACGAGAATCATAAAAAAAGCGAGAACTGCGAGAATTTTTGATTTACAAAGATTTTAACATGTAACTAGATTGAATCACACATAAACCTTGATGAAGAGTATGAATGAATATAAAATAGTTGAAAAACACTTATATTTTACCTATATAATTAAATATATAGTTTCTCGTTCACATGTGCATATTTGTTTCCGAACATGTGAACAATTTAACATGTAATTTGAGTTAATGAACATATGTTTGTTAATGATATGTGCATTAATTAACATTTGAATGTAATTTGTTGCATTTAAACGTATAAAAAACCATTGAATTAAATAGTTCTCGCAGTTCTCACCTTTTTGGTGATTCTCGTTTGAACCTGCCCCTATATATATATATATATATATATATATATATATATATATATATATATATATATATATATAATTCAACTCATAGTGAGTTACTATTCCCTTTATTCTCCTCAGTGGTAATTTCACGTATATTTTTATCTAATAAATATTTAATATTCCACATAATTAACAAGGAGTTTTGGTTGGTAAGGTGGTTAGGGTGTTTATTGCTACCAACGTGATAGTTCCACTTAATTATATGTTCCATTTACATATATGCGACTGTTGTACTGTACAAATGACTAATATATAAAAAAGTGAATATATCAAAAGTACGAGTGGATTTATCATCACCATTATTGGTAAAGGGGAGAGCACGGGTTAAATTCCCACCCGCTACATTTTTCCATTTTTTAATAAATTTTCAATCTACATCTTTGTTTTGGTGAATTTTCAGTTTCTATCCACATATTTATTATTTATGCTTTTTGTTTAATTCTTTCTTTTCTTAAAAATGACATAACACAACTCTTAATCATGACGGTTCGTCATAAGATAACTGACTGCCACATCAGCACTTACTTCAATTCCTATCACTAACCAACCACTAAACTGGTATCATTCATAACGTACTCATCACTTGGTCCCACCTCTATTTTTTATATTAAACTTTTATATTTTTAACTTATATATAACATTTAAAATCCTAAAAATAAACATTTTATTAATAAAAAAATATTACAAATTTCTAAAAAAAACGAAGAAAAAAAATATTACAAAGTCCTAAAAATTAAAAAAAAAGAAAACATTACAAAGTCCTAAAAAAATAAAAAAAATAAAAACATTATACAGTCCTAAAAGATAAAAATAAAAACATTACAACGTCTTAAAATTAAAAAAAAAACCGATTACAAAGTCCTAAAAAAACAAGTTCAATACGACCCGATCGTGTCGTCACTCACGTAACCCTCATTGCTACTGTTGTGCGGGTAGTGAGGATTACGTCGGGTGTTGAATTGTCGGGTCCAAATACTAATACAATACAACTCGATTCAATTGCATTTGAGTAAGGCTCTCCCGACAATTTCGTGTCATTCTTTTTCGGTCGTGATAAACTCAAACTTATCGGTTTTGGGATCACACCAAGCAAAATCCGAGGCCTCGAAGTTAACATGTTCGCGTATGTATTCGAACAAACGCCCCGTGTCCCAGTAGGTGATATCAAGTGACTCGAACGACTTGCACTTCCCGTCCAGACATATCTTCCAATCTTCGCTTAATTGTCCCCCGTACCAAACATCCATCGAAACAGTTGAACGCGCCATTGTGTGTTTATGTTTGAGTGTGTGTTTTTTTGATCGAACGAGACAGTGTTTGTGTTTATACATTTAGTGAACGAGACACTGTGTGTGTGTGTGTTGTGTTCATATATATATATATATATATATATATATATATATATATATATATATATATATATATATATATATATATATATATATATCCTGAAAAGTTGAAGTTCAAAATTTGTTACCGTTTAGCTCAAACGTTCACTAAACAGTGTATATATTCGTGTTTCAAAATGTCGATCAACGAAAAAGTGGAGTACGGGGTACAACTGTGGATCCAACGGCGGAGTGCTAGTATCGGTGTGATACAACCACGGGCTCAAGAACGGTACCAATGGCGGTACCGATACTAAGTAGTTTGTTTTTTAAAAGTTATTTTGTATGATTATTTTGTTTTTTAAAAGGTAAACAGATAATTTTTTTTTTTTTTTTTAATATAATTCAAATTTTTTACATATTAATCACATTCGTAAATTTATAGTCTAGTTAAATGGGTAGATAATAAAAGTTAATAACATTCCATACAAAATATCATCACTATTTTACTTAAGGTTAAACACATACGACAAACGTTTTGTCAACATGCATTACCACAAATAACACAGGGATTAGCGGCAACGCACGGTGGGTGCCTCGCCTAGTAGCATGTTACAATTAACTCAAATAAACTTACCTAAGGAAGAAGTAATCGACTAAAATAATTTAGGTCATTATCATTATCGTATCTTAGTTCATTGCCGGCATCTACTTCATTAAGTCAACTTTCAACCATATTTATACCTCCTATGAACGGTCTTGTCCTCCTCACCCCACAAACCAACAAAACAAAAGCATTTACAAGATCTCAATTCGTTATATCCATCACACTTTTGGTCATACAAATTATCAGTCAAACATATCCAAATTAACTTTTATAATGAAATTCATATCATTTCTTAAAAAGTTAATGTGGTTCCTAATGATCATATTAATGTTCATGACCAACTTTTGTATGCCACTCGCAGCCCGGCCAATACCTTTTTACCATGTTGTAGATCCAGACTCGTCAAGTTCAAGTCTGTTTTCCGCAATGTTGCCCAAGGGTAATACTGTGCCTCCTTCTGGCCCTAGTCCCGGCATAAACTAACGATTACTTACTATTTGGAGTAATGTTGTACTTGTAAGACATATTAATCATTCACTATTAAGTCCTAACTTATTTATGCAATAGGATGTAATTCGTTAATGATTTGATATAATTAATGGTGTAACTCCTTACATTTATAAGTTCTTATTATTTTATTTCTCTTAATTACCATAAAGGCATTCGACGTATTTTTCATGATACTCTTGATATATATGCTACTTCAATTCTAAATGTTTATGTCTTGATCTACCTTGGTTTCTTCTATAAATGATATTAATTACTTATGTAGTTATGTTTCACCCTATAAAGATTGTGAGTTGTGCTTCATCTAGGTTCTCATTAGTTTTAGTTGAGCAGGGGTTTTTGATATGATAGTCCTAATTGAAGCAGCCCAATGAAAAGATCTCAAGCCCAAAACATTGTTCAGTCAGGAGACCCAAAAGCCCATGTCAAGTTAACAAGAGTTGGTCCAGCGGAAGAAGTCGCCACGCATGCATTCATTTAGTCTATGATGTCCGATGTTTTATTGTTTATTCATAGTGTTGGTATTAGTTATCGAGTCTAGTAACTGATTAGCAGTTCATGTGATTTACTATATTTATATGTAATTCTTTTGAGTATAAGATATGATGAATAAAAATTGATTTTATTCAAAAGTCTCTTCTTAGTCTTATATTAGAAGATTGACCATCTCGAATATGTCTATATCATTGAAGTTAACGTTGACTCGAATGCATCAGTTTTTTTCTCGTAATTGGTGATTAGAAGTTGGTAACTTCACACTATAATCGCTGAGATGGTGAGTTAGACCATTCATAATAGTGATTGTAACGTGCAATGATGTTGAAGATTTTTTTAGTTAGATGACAGTCATGTCAATGTTTGGGATGAAGTGGTGCAATTCGTAATATTGCTATTTTTAGTGATAGTATAATATGATTAAAATTTGAATGAAAAAAAGAAATATAATTTGATATAAAAAGACCATGTTAATGCCCACTTGTTTTTATACTATGCCCCAACATTTTTGGGGTAAAAACACTATGTTAAGGGCGTTTTGGGTGTTATTTTTGGTCAATCAGATATCGTTGGATTACTTACTTCATTTGGGATGATCTTAATATATTTTTTCTATTTGGTGGTGTGCGATGATGTGATTGTTATCTTCTTTATAAACAAACACAAAAAGAATGTCATAATGCGCAATTCACCCGGTACCAGGTCTCGCGTTCGGGGGGCTTGATTATTCGAGGTTTTACCTTCTATGGGGGAGCCAATGTGCTCGTTCATAGGAGGGTTTCCTCGCTTACCCAAAAAACACAAAAAGAATGTAGAGTATTTATTTTTAGAAGAAATTGTGTCAATATTATACCTTCAAAAATAAAATAGAACCTTCAAAACCTGAAAACTTAAAACTATTTTTTTGCCACTGAAAATCTACATTAATTGGAATCACATGTAGCTTAGCTGTTAGAACTTGACATCTCAAATAGAATTAAAGTTTTGAGAGGTCGTAAGTTCAAATTCGCTATAAAACATGAACCTCCTCTTGACTATGGAGGAATCACTGAAGATTTCCAGCCTACAATTTAGAAGCCCACCTTCTAGATATTCAAAGTAGGCAACCTTGACAACTCATATGGAAGTAGCAAAGTTGATAACGATGACGGCCGCCAACCTTCTCCGTTCACACCATTCTACCGCCATAGAATTTTTACTATAAATAGAGGTGCAAACCTCAGTTTTAAATCATCCCAAATCACTCAGAGAAGTGTAATCACAACCTAGATAGTGTGTGTGAGTTTTGAGTTTTTTTTGTAAGAGTTTTGTAATACTCTGTAAATCTATTCTTGTGAGTAATAGAGTTGTTTTTCTCTCAAATTTGTATCTCCCAACGTCCAGGCGATCCTCTCTTCCCAACAAGTGGTATCAGAGCCAGGTTAGAGACGTTGGTTGAGTTTTTGGGTCTTTTGAAGTTTTCTCAAAATCCAATTTTGAGTGTACCATTGGATTCGTCTCGACGAACCGAGTCCAACGCAAAAAACGGTGACTTAAATGGAGTTATAACGAGCCCAGAAAACGCGGTCAAAGTTTGGTCAACTCGCCGGAATCTCGCCGGAGAAGACGACCGGTGCCGGAATTTTTGCCGGAGAAGACGATCACTGTAGCAGTACTGTAGCAGCTGGCGGCACTGTAGCAAGTTCCTGTAGCAGTACTGTAGCATTTCTGAAATTTTACAATTTGGTCCCTGAAATTTTCAGAAATTCATTCTTAGTCCCTGAAAGTTTAGAAAATTATAATTTTGCCCCATAAGTGGAATTTAAACCGCGAAGTGTCTATTCCACCATTTTCAACCGTTTCGGACGTAACGGTGATCTCTGTTTTCTACAATTCAACCCCGTTTGTGTTGAAAAATTATTTATAAGGTGATAATGTCCACAGAAGAGTCAACATCATCTTCCGGAGCTATGATTATGCTCACAGCCACAAACTATACGCTGTGGAAACCTCGGATAGAAGATCTCCTCAGCTGTAAGGATTTGTTCGATCCTATTGAATTGAAGGGTATAAACTCTGATTCTGCCAAAGAGAAAGAGTGGAAGAAATCAAACCGAAAAACTATTGGTCAGATCCGTCAATGGATTGATCATAGTGTCTTCCACCATGTTGCACAAGAGACAGACGCATATGTCCTCTGGAAAAAGTTGGAGGACATTTACCAGGCCAAGACTGCTCGGAATAAAGCCCTGCTGCTGAGGCGTTTAGTCAACATGAAGCTCAAAAGTGGAACTTCAGTTGCCGAGCATACCAGTGAGTTTCAGAGCTTGGTCAACCAGTTATCGTCTGTAGAGATGCCGCTTGGCGATGAAGTTCTGGTGCTACTGCTACTTAGTTCCCTTCCCGATAGTTGGGAAACGCTGGTAGTAACACTCAACAACTCAGTCCCGAATGGCAAACTTACCATGTCAATGGTCAAGGATGCCCTATTCAGTGAAGAGGCAAGGAGAAAAGACATGGGCACAGATCAGACCCATGCCTTTGTCACAGAGAATCGGGGGAGACAGCGAATGAGTAGCAAAAATAAATGGAGAGGCAGAAGCAAGAGCAGGGGCAAGTCAGCTGATGGTAGAAAATCAACATATAAATGCCATCATTATGGATTAGAGGGACATATGAAGAAGAACTGCTATAGATTGAAAGAGGAACAAAGTCAAAGCAGTTCACAGCCGAAGAATAAGGGTGGAAAAACATTAGTGACTATCCCTGGTGATGTAGCTTATTGTTCAACCCATGATGAGACATGCCTTCACGTCTCACGAGAAGAAACGGAATGGGTGGTAGATACTGCAGCTTCCTACCACGTGACTCTATATAAGGAATACTTCACAACATACAAAGTGGTGACTTTGGAGCTGTGAAGATGGAAAATTCCAGTTCCGCTGAGATTGTCGGAATTGGTGATGTCAAGATAAAGACAAGTTCCGGGAGCACAATCACTCTGAAGGATGTCCGCCATGTGCCAGATCTTCGGCTGAATTTACTTTCCGGAGTAGCTTTCGACAAACAAGGCTATGATAGTCATTTTAGTAAAGGCACATGGAAATTGTCAAGAGGCGCTATGATAGTCGCTCGAGGGCACATTTGTGGCACACTATACAAAACTCATGTGAAGATCTGCACAGACAGCCTTAATGTTGCAGAAAAGGAGGCTTTACAAAATTTATGGCACCAGAGACTCGGTCACATGAGTGAGAAAGGGTTATCTACCCTAATAAAGAAGGAGCTTATCAATGTAGACAAGGATGCTGCACTAGATCCTTGCAATCATTGTCTGTTTAGTAAGCAGCATAGAGTCTCGTTTAATTCCTCTTCAACGAGAAAATCAGAGTTACTCAGTCTGGTACACTCTGATGTTTGTGGTCCCTTAGAGGTTGAATCAATTGGTGGCGACGGATACTTTCTGACGTTTATCGATGATGCTTCTTGAAAGGTGTGGGTATATTTCTTGCGGACGAAGGACCAGGTGTTGGATTACTTCAAACAGTTCCATGTCATGGTAGAACGTGAGACATGAAAGAAGTTAAAGTGTCTTCGATCCGACAATGGAGGTGAATACTCTTCCAGGCAGTTCGATGCGTATTGCAGATCATATGGCATCCGACATGAGAAGACGGTCCCATGTACCCCTCAACATAATGGTATAGCAGAAAGAATAAACCGAACAATCATGGAACGTGTTCGGAGCATGCTCAGTATGGCTAAGCTGCCAAAGCCATTCTGGTGAGAAGCAATCAGAGCCGCATGTTACTTGATCAACCGATCTCCATCAGTACCACTGAATTTTGAAGTTCCGGAGAAACTTTGGTCTGGAAAGGATCCATCATACTCTCACTTAAGAGTATTTGGATGTTTGGCATACGCACATGTATCCATGGAGCTCAGGCAGAAGCTGGATGTAAAATCTACTCCATGCATATTCATAGGCTATGGAGATGAAGAATTTGGATACAGATTATGGGATCCAAAGGAGAAAAAGGTGATCAGAAGTAGGGACGTGGTGTTCCATGAAAGCCAGACAATAGAAGATATTGAAAAGCCCACAATATCTCAGAAGACAAATGTTGCTGCTCAGGTGCCAGAAGCAACAATAAATTCATTCATGAGAAATGAATATTCAGTGCAAGAAGAAATGCCAGAAGTAGAAGATTATGGAGAAAATGACGGTGCTGAGCAGGGGGAGACACAACTCCATCTGCCAGACGTTCTAACACCATCACAAGGTCAAGATGATGGTGGATCTCCTCAGAATGTTCCAGAAGTTCGTAGATCTGAACGAGGTAGGATTCCATCGAGTAGATATTCAGAATCCGAGTACCTTCTACTTACTGAAGATGGAGAACCGGAGAGTTTTCATGAAGCAGTAACTCATAAGGATAAATAAAAATGGTTGCTCGCAATGCAGGATGAGATGGATTCTCTGCAGAAAAATCAAACTTATGAGATTGTAGAACTTCCACGCGGGAAGAAGGCACTGAAAAATAAATGGGTGTTCAAGCTGAAAAAGGATGGCAGCGGAAAATTGGTGAAATACAAAGCACGGCTTGTAGTCAAAGGATTCTAACAAAGGAAAGGGATTGATTTTGACGAGATATTTTCACCAGTAGTCAAGATGACTTCAATTAGAGTCATACTTGGATTGGTCGCAAGTATGAACTTGGAGCTTGAACAGATGGATGTAAAGACAGCTTTTCTTCATGAAGATTTACAAGAAGAAATTTACATGGAGCAGCCGGAAGGTTTTAAGGTTTTAGGAGATAACCTCGTATGCAAGCTGAAGAAAAGTTTATATGGTTTGAAGCAGGCACCTAGGAAGTGGTACAAGAAGTTTGACTCGTGCATGGTGAGTCAAGGGTACAAGAAAACTGCAGCAGATGAGTGTGTCTACATTCAGAAGTTTTCTGGAGGAGATTTCGTTGCTCTTCTACTATATGTAGACGATATTTTGATCGTAGGGAAAGATGCAACAAAGATCAACCAGCTGAAGAAGGAACTCTCTAAGTCTTTTGACATGAAAGACTTAGGACAGGCTCAACAGATTTTGGGAATGCAGATAACCCGAGACAGGAAGAATAAAAGGTTATGGCTATCTCAGGAGAAGTATATTGAACGAGTGCTTGAATGATTCAATATGAGCAATGCCAAACCTGTTAGCATTCCATTAGCCAACCATTTCAAGTTAAGCAATAGTTCTTGTCCCTCATCCAAGGAAGAGATCGGGGATATGTCTTCAGTACCATATTCTTCAGCAGTTGGAAGTTTGATGTATGCGATGATGTGTTCAAGGCCCTATATTGCTCATGCAGTGGGAACGGTGAGTCGTTTTCTCTCCAACCCCGGGAAATAACATTGGTGTAACGACCCGGCTTTTTCGACTTGCTTTTGTGCCTTGTATTTTAGCGAAACTGCGTATTTGTGCGTACTGTGTTACTTTATACTCTGGAAACTTGATATACGTGCTTTACTTCCAATTATATGTTAAAACGTGCCTTAGAGTACGTAGGATGCTTAACTTGTCCATTGGATGCTTTATAACCGTTAGTGTTACTTGCCGTTACGGATAAACCGCGGACTGCGCGCACGTTTGACTTTTATCGGAACCGGAATATTTGGGCAGTGAAATATTAATTATTATTTTATAATAATAATTACTTGGGCCCTTTGATGCTTAATTTTATTTATTTAATTGCTAAAGCCCAATAGTTAGTCTTGTTGGACTTTCTACCTTGTTGGGCTCAAGCCCACCCTACTCTAGCTAGTGACCCAATTAATTAACCCAAGTATTATTAATAGTGACCCATAATAATAAATAAATTAATTAATTAATTAATTAATGAGTCATACTAGCATAATGGATAAGGATTATCTATTTGTCACATGAGATTCTAGCATTAGTACACACTTTAGACAACCATTATTCATAAAGCAAGTTTTGTCTCCCCCTCCCCTCCCTCAAAAATCACGGCCAAGAGGCCTTGGCTACCTCATCAATCCAAGTGAAATTTCTTGCTTATAAATACTAGCCATTTACCTCTCACTTGTTCATTTGATTTTTACACACACTTGTTCTTTCTTTCTTTCCTTTCTAGTAATACTTGTATGTTTTCTTTCTTCTTCCTTTTTCTTTTCAAATTCGTGATCGTCATCATCATTTTATGGAGATCAAAGTTCCATTTAGCTTTTATCTTGGTTACATCTTGTTGATTCAAGCATGAATCCTTCAAGAACATTGAAGATTCAAGCTTACTAGCTTTGAATCTTCACCAACCTTGTAGATTCATCTTTCTTTTACTTTAATCTTGTTATTTTGTGATAAAGATTCAAACTTTTGTTTGTAATCTTCATATATCTTAAAGATCCAAGCTTTATGCTTCAGGATCTTCAAGAATAATTAAGATGCAAGCTTTCTAGCTTGAATCTTCATATCTTTTTGTTAGATCTAAGTTCTTTTTGCTTTGATCATGTTGTTTTGTGAAAAAGATTCAAACTTTTGTTTGTAATCATCATGTATCTTCAAGATCCAAGCTTTATGCTTCAAGATCTTCAAGAACACTTAAAGGTTCAAGCTTTCTAGCTTTGCAACCTTGTAACTTGTGTGAAATGGATCCAAGCTCTCTAGCTTAGGGTTCCATCACCTCTTTTGACTTGGATTGTGCTTATACTTGTTGAATTGATGTAAAGTTTGTAGCTTTAGTTGTTATTGTGAATTGAAATTGTGTTAAGACTAAGGATATGATGTAACCTTGGTTCATCATCCATCAAAGACTCATGAATGAGTTGTGTTCTTACTTGGTCTTAACATATTGTGTATTGATGGTGAATCTTGGTCAAAAGTGATGCTAAACCATCAACGAGTTATACACTTGAAGCTACAAGCATCAAGGATGAGAACCGTGATGAGCATCAAGCACCAAGAACCCCACTGGAGCACTTGTACACTGATTTTCGTATTAGATCATACCACCTGGGCTACTGGAAAGTTGATTTTCAGTTACTTCGGTTCGAGTAGATGATTTTCTGTTTAGGACTCGTCTTAATCCGAGTTACAGTTTAGGATTTATGGCCCTCCGATAGTCACTACACCCTATTAACGTTGTGCTAAAATTTCTGACCTACTCGCACTTAAACCGTCGCTACGGTCAAAATAAGATGAGTTAGGTTCTGGAAATTGGTCAGTGGTTAGGGGACTCATATACGGAGCTATAGCCACTGACTATGTGTCTTTTCGATTTACGTAGAGGTTGTAGTAGCTGACCGAAGTCAGCCTATTGTTTCGATCTCTATTCTTGTCAAACTTACTTAGCTTTTATGATGATGAACGATGATGATGATGACACTTACACTTATTTTATGCACTATTAGAATTTATAAAGACAACATACTGACCTAGTAACTTTTGATTTAGGTTGACGACCTTTCGGACCGACTTACTACTTGCGTACTTTCATTACCGACTTTACCGCTTTTATCACTGTGAGTTATAGCATCCCTTTTTACCACTTTTACTATTGTTGGGACTGAGAATACATGTGCTTTTTACGTTTTACATGTTAGGCACAATTAATTAAACTTTATGTGTGTGGGTTATACTGAAATGTCCCGTTCTTATTGATTAAAAACGTTCCATATTAATTGATTTCGTTGCGAGGTTTTGACCTCTATATGAGACGTTTTTCAAAGACTGCATTCATTTTTAAAACAAACCATAACCTTTATTTCATAAATAAAGGTTTAAAAGCTTTACGTAGTGTGACGACCCGAAAATTTCCGACCAAATTTAAACTTTAATCTTTATATTATTCAGACACGATAAGCAAAGTTTGTTAAGTTAAATCTCAAGAATTTTAAACTGTATTCATACATTCATTATAACCTCGACCAAATTCCGACGATTCACGAACCGTTATATATAAATAGATATGTATATGTATATATATATATTATAACTTGAGAATATTAATAAAGTATTAAACGTATAATACTTTACACGAACGTATTTGTTTCAATATGATTTTCGACGAAAAAAATATATTAAATGATTGAATTATCAGAAACATTGAATTATGATTACAAGTCTCTGTTGAGAGGTCCACTATGATTTGAGAAAATCTATTCCTCTTAACGATATTCAGAATAATTTGTAAAGCTATTTATAAATAAAAACAAAAAGTGTCATTTACGAAAGTTAGACAAAAGTTAGTGGAGAATTGGTTTCCATAATATTCTATTAATCTATTTTCAAACGTACAAAGACGTTTTCAGTTTAAAAAGAACTTTATTATTAAAACGTATATAACTTTTATAAATATCTAGAATCACTTTTGACAACTCATTACTTAACCAGTATAATAAATATAACGATATTTATATTTTATTTCATTAAATATATATAATGATTTAAATTAATATTATATATATTTATACGCGTATTATACATACATAGTTTTTTATACTTTTACTATACTTTAACTTTACCTTTACTTTCCTTTTACTTTACTTTAACTTTAATAATTCATACTTTAATAATTCACTTTAATAATTCATACTTTAATAATTCACTTTAATAATTCATACTTTAATAATTCACTTTTATAATTCAAAAATCTATTATAAATAGAATTCAATAGGTTTCATTATTTCATAGAAACTTGAAAATATATTTCTCTAAACTCTCTCAATTGATATATATATATATATATATATATATATATATATATATATATATATATATATATATATATATATATATATATATATATATATATATATATATATATATATATATATTTGCTCTGTATTATTTCAAGATATTATTAGTATACATAAAATATTACGACGGAGTGCTGTCCGAGTGATTTCAAAATAGTTTTTTTGAATGAGTCGAAGCTAAGGAAATTATGGGTTATAGCTATGGAGGTGATGGGTATGGTTCATGGGTATGCTCGTGAGGTCAATCTAGTGTTTATCATCTCCGTTGCGTCTACGTACTTTCCTGCAATATTGAATCTCAATATTGATACGTTCGTGAATCCGAGGCCAACCTTGCACTTATTAAATGACGTTATATGTATTTTTACTACGAAATACAGTATTGTGAGTTTCATTTGCTCCCTTTTTAATTGCTTTGCAATTTACATTTTTGGGCTGAGAATACATGCGCTGTTTTATAACTGTTTTATGAAATGAATACAAACACTAAAACTGATTTGCGTGAGTTTCATTTGCTCCCTTTTATATATATTTTTGGAACTGAGAATACATGCGCTGTTTTATAAATGTTTTACGAAATAGGCACAAGTACTAAAACTAATTCTACGTGGGTTTAAACCAGAAATATACCCTTAGCTTGGTAACATTAAACTACTTGTCTATGTACGGTAGGCGCGAATCCTAAAGATAGATCTATTGGGCCTGACAAACCCCATCCTGACTATGAGATGCTTTAGTACTTCGAGGTTATTTTAAACACACCTGATCTGGTGTACTTCAGAGGGTAAAACATGAACGTTAAGGCTTGTTACCGGGTGCCTACAACTTATAGAATACTTTTATACACTTGCGAGTGTACATATATTTATAAACGGAAATCTTGTGGTCTATTAATATATTGAAATGATTGTTATGATAAACCTGTGAACTCACCAACCTTTTGGTTGACACTTTAAAGCATGTTTATTCTCAGGTATTAAATAAATCTTCCGCTGTGCATTAGCTCATTTTAAGGATATTACTTGGAGTCATTCATGGCATATTTTGAAAGACGTTGCATTCGAGTCATTGAGTTCATCAAGATTATTATTAAGCCAATTATAGTTGGATGTATTATGAAATGGTGTGCATGCCATCAACTTTCGTTGTAAAGAAAGTTTGTCTTTTAAAAACGAATGCAATGTTTGTAAAATGTATCATATAGAGGTCAAATACCTCGCGATGTAATCAACTATTGTGAATCATTTATAATGTATATGAACGGGTCCTTTCAGTTGGTATCAGAGCGGTGGTCTTAGCGAACCAGGTCTGCATTAGTGCGTCTAACTGATAGTCGTTAGAATGCATTCGTGAGTCTGGACTTCGACCGTGTCTGCATTTCAAAAGTTTTGCTCATCATTCTTGTCGGAAATTACCTGCTTATCATTCTTAGTCTAGACACATCTTATTGCATTGATTGCATGAATAGTGTATAGACAAAATTCATATCTTAGCGTATCTGCTAATTCATATCTTAGCGTATCTGTTACTGTAAACTTTGCCTGACATATTCCGTAAATTCCTCCGTAATCTACGAAACCTTTTGCTCTATATAATTAGAATACCACCCGATAGCCGGAAAATCATTTCATATCGAAAAATTATTTATTCAATCGTACGAAATGGAATTCGTCATTAGTTCAAGTCCCTCGAATTCCGAAATGGAATCCCACTCAAGTTCCGAAAGCAGTGTGACCGGAATAGATCAACCAATTAGTCATCATCTATTCTGGATGAATTGGGGATGGGTTCGTAGCCTCCTTAATCATTGGAGACAAGAAGAAGGTGATCCCTTCCATCCACCACATTGCCCTCTTGGCGAAGAACCTGAAGCACTTACCGGCGAACCTATCCGAAACACCATTTTCTCTCTTATTTCTAGAGTATCTCGTCACGATTACATACTACACCAAATTCTAGATTTTATTTATCCGATCGTCCGAACCGACAATCACCCCGGTGTAATAGAAGAAGTCAACGAGCTTCGCGCTCAGGTAGTGGCTTTGGAGAATATGGTGCAAAGGTTACAAACACCAGCAGCAGCACCAGCAGCATAAACAGTACCACCATCAGCAACACCAACAGTACCATCACCACCACCAACAACAACATCCACATCCCACACCGCAACATCACAATATGTATCTCAAACATCAACGTCATATACCCTGTAAATATCCAGGAATATCAACAACAACAAACGATGAAGTATTAATTCATAAACTTCATTGAAGAGATATCTCTGCGGCAGTTATGTAATCTCCAAAATCTTAGAGATTATTTAATTCTGACCGTAAATCGGATGAGTGAACGGAGATGGTAGAGTAGAAACTTTGATCGAAAATGGTGTATGATTTACAAGCTAGAATTGTTTTACCAACAGCATCAACAGGACCGTAGCATCATCAACACAGTCAGTGCCGTCAGTATCGTCAGAATCAACAGCACCTGTAACATCACAAACTCTGTCAGTTCAAGAATCGTTGTGGACATCATTACGAATCAACAACAAATATATTGTATCAACGAGTTATGAAGTATTAACTCATTTCCAATCGAAAGATTTATATGTATATTTTATATGTATAAATTTTTAAACCATAATAAATCTTCCCGTACTAAGCTATTATGTGTGAATCTTAACTACTCAGTTAATTCATATTACAAATATGCAATGATGTACGTCCTTCGTCCGCAACTTAACCATCGTTAATTACAATCTCTGTCTCAATTCAATAAAAAATCCAATTTATAATAAATCAAGTGTATTATTCGAATATATGTTTGATTTTACGCTTTCATCATCGATGTACTCGAAACTTTTCAAATAACATCATTCGTACCTCGCGAAGTTCACAAGAATTTCACGAAAACCAACAAATAACAAAGTAATGATTCATAATTTCAATATTATTGAAGAAATACTTATGCAATTTATAAAGTTTTAGGGATTACTCAATTCTAGTTCCAACCATAAAACAAATGAGTTTAATTTAATATTAACTCATTAAATCTATATTACATCTAAAGAAAATATACACATATATTTTCATAAAGACTGTAATAAACTTCTTTTGTACAAAATATTAATTGTGAAATTTGTTTTTAACGGGTAGGTAATACCCGAGATATATATAAATTCACAATTAATATATTACAGTTTTCGAAACTGATTCAGCAATCATCAACTATACTCCCTACTTTCCCAACAATATCCATTCTTTCATATAAATCAAAACAATCATACTCATTCAAATTCAATTACATATTCTGATTTTGAAATCGCATAATTCAATTTGAAATATAACCAGTATCATCACTCTTAGATTCCTATATCTTTCAAAGCTATACTTTGACTTCAAAACTGTGTTAGAACATCATATGTATTAACGATTACAATATGTGCTCAAACCCTTCGAAATTCCTGAAGACACTTCAACTAAGGAACAATCGAGATGATGATCCAACCACATGTTACCCACAGTTATACACCTGAAAAACTCTCAAAACCCAAGTCATAGTTCGACACGTATCCGTGTTTGACCCTTTGGCATTTACTAGCTAAAATAACTTTTCAATTCCGTTTCAAAATAGACAGTTTTGTCACAGCTCCAGCAAGTCATCTTCGACTTCTCAATCAAAACAGTCTTATTATAACCTCGATAGATACGTTGCCCTTTCACCAACGTTACCGGGGAATCGTTTATATTCACCACATTAGCAATAAACTTACCAACAACTTCATTGATCTTTGACTTTCCAAAAAAAAAAAATCATTATAATTATCAAAACCCTATCATATACTCATTCGTACCTTATAACAAGAATTGCCATACCAATTATTGAGAATCAGCAATCAGTATTTTGAAACCTCGCAGCATGTCTACATCAACAATTACATATACACACAACGTCTACCTCCAAGACTTACATTCTTTGAATGAGAAATTTCTGAAAAACACCCTAAACTGCGAACCAGTTCTCGAAATTTTGAAAAATGCTGATGAAGCAGCAAAAACTGTAAACGACCTTAACAGTAAAAAGTTGGATGATAAAGGATAGTATATTGGCAAAGCTCAGAAAAAGAGAAGCTTTGGAACTGGAAAACGGATTGAGCAAAGTATGAATGAGGCTGTGGACAAATCACAAAGGCTGAACCTGCCTTCAAAGAATCCAAATGATTCAGTACTTGCTGAAGTCATTAACGAATACCTTGCTCCTGACTCTAAACCCTTGCGGACAATATACTTCATCATCCTCTGATATTAGACATTCTAAGATATCATCGTATCTTTCATTATAAATATCATCCATACTTCTGAAGATATTTTTATAATTATTCTTATCTGAAATCATTTACCTCTTCGCGCTATCTGTATTATATCATAAAAGAAACTATTTTAGTTTCTAAATTCTGAAACATTCGAGTTTAAAATAGGAATATTCTTGAAGAAGTGTTGGGAGCTGAAGCATGAGTTAGTATAATATAATGACACTTGATCAACGTGATTATATTACAGTAATTCATGCTGAGTTTCTAAATGAAACATGATGATTCACAGATCATAACGTCATCATGTGCTATGTTACACGACTCTTGTATTCTCTTTGATCTCTAAATATCAAGAAAATATTTCTTGATGATTCGGCCTTTTCCGAGGTATTCTGGTAATTTGACAAGTCAAGATCGTGTCATTACAATTTCCTTCCTAGAACATTAACAATGTTCATTCCGAAATTTATATCTGCGAATTCTGGACCATTACAAGCGGTGCTTAATCGCAAGAATAAGAAACGAAATGACAAAGCTTCGAACTAGAAATGGGAGTATAAATCATAGCAAATAGAAGAGAGCATTAACTGTGGATGACAATGATTATAGAAGAAGCAAGGACTTTGAAATATAAGGGAAGATATAAAACCCAACAACAACCCAGAAATCACAAACCGTATATATCAATTCATATAGCAATATAAAGACACGGGAGAACTAAAAACACTATAAAACCAAGAGTATAGTAGAAGTAAATAGATTCTTCCGGAGGCAGATGAAAAAGAAGAGCGACAGATATGAAAGTGAGGAGTATATCAAGAATTAGCACTGGATGAAGCATATTGACAAATACTTTAAAATATGAGTTAAGAAGGTGTGAGTTGTAAGAAAACAAATGAGGTGGATTTATAGTGAAATATCCGACAGAGAAATCAAAATGGATTATCGCATTAATTCGAAGAGGATCATAATTTCCTTAATCGCTGAATAATCAAATCCAATATAGATTACAAAGATTTTATTTTCGGAGATCAATCGTGATGACGTCAAAAGATACGACGAATCACTATTATCTTATTTCATTCATTTACGATAACTTCACTCATACGTTTCGAGTAATCGAATTATTTTATCCATTCTTCTTGAACATGATAAAACTCTATAATCGTTATAATAACATTCTCATTGTTAGTCATGACGACCTCTATCAAATTTCGGGGACGAAATTTCTTTAACGGGTAGGTACTGTGACGACCCGGAAATTTCCGACCAAATTTAAACTTTAATTTTTATATTATTCAGACACGATAAGCAAAGTTTGTTAAGTTAAATCTCAAGAATTTTAAACTGTGTTCATACATTCATTATAACCTCGACCAAATTCCGATGATTCACGAACCGTTATATATAAATAGATATGTATATGTATATATATATTATAACTTGAGAATATTAATAAAGTATTAAACGTATAATACTTTACACGAACGTATTTGTTTCAATATGATTTTCGACGAAAAAAAATATATTAAATGATTGAATTATCAGAAACATTGAATTATGATTACAAGTCTCTGTTGAGAGGTCCACTATGATTTGAGAAAATCTATTCCTCTTAACGATATTCAGAATAATTTGTAAAGCTATTTATAAATAAAAACAAAAAGTGACATTTACGAAAGTTAGACAAAAGTTAGTGGAGAATTGGTTTCCATAATATTCTATTAATCTATTTTCAAACGTACAAAGACGTTTTCAGTTTAAAAAGAACTTTATTATTAAAACGTATATAACTTTTATAAATATCTAGAATCACTTTTGACAACTCATTACTTAACCAGTATAATAAATATAACGATATTTATATTTTATTTCATTAAATATATATAACGATTTAAATTAATATTATATATATTTATACGCGTATTATACATACATAGTTTTTTATACTTTTACTATACTTTAACTTTACCTTTACTTTCCTTTTACTTTACTTTAACTTTAATAATTCATACTTTAATAATTTACTTTAATAATTCATACTTTAATAATTCACTTTAATAATTCATACTTTAATAATTCACTTTAATAATTCATACTTTAATAATTCATACTTTAATAATTTACTTTTATAATTCAAAAATCTATTATAAATAGAATTCAATAGGTTTCATTATTTCATAGAAACTTGAAAATATATTTCTCTAAACTCTCTCAATTGATATATATATATATATATATATATATATATATATATATATATATATATATATATATATATATATATATATATATATATATATATATATATATATATATTTGCTCTGTATTATTTCAAGATATTATTAGTATACATAAAATATTACGACGGAGTGCTGTCCGAGTGATTTCAAAATAGTTTTTTTGAATGAGTCGAAGCTAAGGAAATTATGGGTTATAGCTATGGAGGTGATGGGTATGGTTCATGGGTATGCTCGTGAGGTCAATCTAGTGTTTATCATCTCCGTTGCGTCTACGTACTTTCCTGCAATATTGAATCTCAATATTGATACGTTCGTGAATCCGAGGCCAACCTTGCACTTATTAAATGACGTTATATGTATTTTTACTACGAAATACAGTATTGTGAGTTTCATTTGCTCCCTTTTTAATTGCTTTGCAATTTACATTTTTGGGCTGAGAATACATGCGCTGTTTTATAACTGTTTTATGAAATGAATACAAACACTAAAACTGATTTTGCGTGAGTTTCATTTGCTCCCTTTTATATATATTTTTGGAACTGAGAATACATGCGCTGTTTTATAAATGTTTTACGAAATAGGCACAAGTACTAAAACTAATTCTACGTGGGTTTAAACCAGAAATATACCCTTAGCTTGGTAACATTAAACTACTAGTCTATGTACGATAGGATCGAATCCTAAAGATAGATCTATTGGGCCTGACAAACCCCATCCTGACTATGAGATGCTTTAGTACTTCGAGGTTATTTTAAACACACCTGATCTGGTGTACTTCAGAGGGTAAAACATGAACGTTAAGGCTTGTTACCGGGTGCCTACAACTTATAGAATACTTTTATACACTTGCGAGTGTACATATATTTATAAACGAAAATCTTGTGGTCTATTAATATATTGAAATGATTGTTATGATAAATCTGTGAACTCACCAACCTTTTGGTTGACACTTTAAAGCATGTTTATTCTCAGGTATTAAATAAATCTTCCGCTGTGCATTAGCTCATTTTAAGGATATTACTTGGAGTCATTCATGGCATATTTTGAAAGATGTTGCATTCGAGTCATTGAGTTCATCAAGATTATTATTAAGCCAATTATAGTTGGATGTATTATGAAATGGTGTGCATGCCGTCAACTTTCGTTGTAAAGAAAGTTTGTCTTTTAAAAACGAATGCAATGTTTGTAAAATGTATCATATAGAGGTCAAATACCTCGCGATGTAATCAACTATTGTGAATCGTTTATAATGTATATGAACGGGTCCTTTCACGTAGATTATCAAATAATGATAATCTAAAATATCCTGTTTACACACGACCATTACATAATGGTTTACAATACAAATATGTTACATCGAAATCAGTTTCTTGAATGCAGTTTTTACACAATATCATACAAACATGGACTCCAAATCTTGTCCTTATTTTAGTATGCAACAGCAGAAGCTCTTAGTATTCACCTGAGAATAAACATGCTTTAAACGTCAACAAAAATGTTGGTGAGTTATAGGTTTAACCTATATGTATCAAATCGTAACAATAGACCACAAGATTTCATATTTCAATACACATCCCATACATAGAGATAAAAATCATTCATATGGTGAACACCTGGTAACCGACATTAACAAGATGCATATATATATAAGAATATCCCCATCATTTCGGGACACCCTTCGGATATGATATAAATTTCGAAGTACTAAAGCATCCGGTACTTTGGATGGGGTTTGTTAGGCCCAATAGATCTATCTTTAGGATTCGCGTAAATTAGGGTGTCTGTTCCCTAATTCTTAGATTACCAGACTTAATAAAACGGGGCATATTCGATTTCGATAATTCAACCATAGAATGTAGTTTCATGTACTTGTGTCTATTTTGTAAATCATTTATAAAACCTGCATGTATTCTCATCCCAAAAATATTAGATTTTAAAACTGGGACTATAACTCACTTTCACAGATTTTTACTTCGTCGAGAAGTAAAACTTGGCCACTGGTTGATTCACGAACCTATAACAATATATACATATATATATCAAAGTATGTTTAAAATATATTTACAACACTTTTAATATATTTTGATGTTTTAAGTTTATTAAGTCAGCTGTCCTCGTTAGTAACCTACAACTAGTTGTCCACAGTTAGATGTACAGAAATAAATCGATAAATATTATCTTGAATCAATCCACGACCCAGTGTATACGTATCTCAGTATTGATCACAACTCAAACTATATATATTTTGGAATCAACCTCAACCCTGTATAGCTAACTCCAACATTCACATACAGAGTGTCTATGGTTGTTCCGAAATATATATAGATGTGTCGACATGATAGGTCGAAACATTGTATACGTGTCTATGGTATCTCAAGATTACATAATATATAATACATGTTGATTAAGTTATGGTTGGAATAGATTTGTTACCAATTTTCACGTAGCTAAAATGAGAAAAATTATCCAATCTTGTTTTACCCATAACTTCTTCATTTTAAATCCGTTTTGAGTGAATCAAATTGCTATGGTTTCATATTGAAATCTATTTTATGAATCTAAACAGAAAAGTATAGGTTTATAGTCGGAAAAATAAGTTACAAGTCATTTTTGTAAAGGTAGTCATTTCAGTCGAAAGAACGACGTCTAGATGACCATTTTAGAAAACATACTTCAACTTTGAGTTTAACCATAATTTTTGGATATAGTTTCATGTTCATAATAAAAATCATTTTCTCAGAATAACAACTTTTAAATCAAAGTTTATCATAGTTTTTAATTAACTAACCCAAAACAGCCCGCGGTGTTACTACGACGGCGTAAATCCGGTTTTACGGTGTTTTTCGTGTTTCCGGGTTTTAAATCATTAAGTTAGCATATCATATAGATATATAACATGTGTGTAGTTAATTTTAAAAGTCAAGTTAGAAGGATTAACTTTTGTTTGCGAACAAGTTTAGAATTAACTAAACTATGTTCTAGTGATTACGAGTTTAAACCTTCGAATAAGATAGTTTTATATATATGAATTGAATGATGTTATGAACATCATTACTACCTCAAGTTTAGTAGGTAAACCTATTGGAAGTGACAAGAAATGATCTAGCTTCAAAGGATCTTGGATGGCTTGAAAGTTCTTGAAGTAGGATCATGACACAAAAACAAGTTCAAGTAAGATTTTTACTCGAATTAAGATAGTTTATAGTTATAGAAATTGAATCAAAGTTTGAATATGAATATTACCTTGAATAAGAAAGATAACCTACTGTATATAACAAAGGTTTCTTGATCTTAGATGATTACTTGGAATGGATTAGAAAGCTTGGAAGTAAATTAGTAAACTTGAAGGGATTTTTGAAGTGTTCTTGAAGTGTTCTTCCTATGATGATTATAGCTTGATTCTTGAAGTGATTTTTGATGAAGATGATGATTAACTACTGGAAAAATACGTTCATAATAGTGTGTGTGTGTTGAGAGAGAATTAGAAAGAGAATTGGAAGTGAAATGGAGTGAATGATGAGTGGTAATTGGTGAGTGGTGAGTGGGGTTAAAAGGAGTTCTAGTTAGTTGACTAGCTTATGGTAGAAGTTAAAATTGATTAGTCATACATGACATAATCAAGAGTGGAATCCCATGCTAGTTCCTATTGGTATATACTCATAGTAAGTACGTTTTGAAGCTGTGTATAATACGGGTAAGAATACGACTAGAATTCTTGATGAAAGAAAAGAATGGAAAAGTAACTGTAATCATTTTCGTTAAGTATGAGTGTTTTGATATATGTCTTGAAGTCTTCCAAAAGTATTTTAATACATCTAAATACACTACATGTATATACATTTTAACTGAGTCGTTAAGTCATCGTTAGTCGTTACATGTAAGTGTTGTTTTGAAACCTTTAAGTTAACGATCTCAATTAATGTTGTTAACCCATTGTTTATTATATCTAATGAGATGTTAAATTATTATATTATCATGATATTATGATATATTAATATATCTTAATATGATATATATACATTTAAATGTCGTTACAACGATAATCGTTACATATATGTCTCGTTTCGAAATCCTTAAGTTAGTAGTCTTGTTTATATGTATATAACTCATTGTTAATATACTTATGGAGATACTTACTTATCATAATCTCATGTTAACCATATGTATATCCATATATATATCGTCATGTCGTTTTTACAAGTTTTAACGTTCGTGAATCGCCGGTCAACTTGGGTGGTCAATTGTCTATATGAAACATATTTCAATTAATCAAGTCTTAACAAGTTTGATTGCTTAACATGTTGGAAACATTTAATCATGTAAATATCAATCTCAATTAACATATATAAACATGGAAAAGGTCGGGTCACTACAGTACCTACCCGTTAAATAAATTTCGTCCCGAAATTTTAAGCTGTTGAAGGTGTTGACGAATCTTCTGGAAATAGATGCGGGTATTTCTTCTTCATCTGATCTTCACGCTCCCAGGTGAACTCGGGTCCTCTACGAGCATTCCATCGAACCTTAACAATTGGTATCTTGTTTTGCTTAAGTCTTTTAACCTCACGATCCATTATTTCGACGGGTTCTTCGATGAATTGGAGTTTTTCGTTGATTTGGTTTTCATCTAACGGAATAGTGAGATCTTCTTTAGCAAAACATTTCTTCAAATTCGAGGCGTGGAAAGCGTTATGTACAGCCGCGAGTTGTTGAGGTAACTCAAGTCGGTAAGCTACTGGTCCGACACGATCAATAATCTTGAATGGTCCAATATACCTTGGATTTAATTTCCCTCGTTTACCAAATCGAACAACGCCTTTCCAAGGTGCAACTTTAAGCATGACCATCTCTCCAATTTCAAATTCTATATCTTTTCTTTTAATGTCAGCGTAGCTCTTTTGTCAACTTTGGGCGGTTTTCAACCGTTGTTGAATCTGGATGATCTTCTCGGTAGTTTCTTGTATAATCTCCGGACCCGTAATCTGTCTATCCCCCACTTCACTCCAACAAATCGGAGACTTGCACTTTCTACCATAAAGTGCTTCAAACGGCGCCATCTCAATGCTTGAATGGTAGCTGTTGTTGTAGGAAAATTCTGCTAATGGTAGATGTCGATCCCAACTGTTTCCGAAATCAATAACACATGCTCGTAGCATGTCTTCAAGCGTTTGTATCGTCCTTTCGCGCTGCCCATCAGTTTGTGGATGATAGGCAGTACTCATGTCTAGATGAGTTCCTAATGCTTGCTGTAATGTCTGCCAGAATCTTGAAATAAATCTGCCATCCCTATCAGAGATAATATAGATTGGTATTCCATGTCTGGAGAAGACTTCCTTCAAATACAGTCGTGCTAACTTCTCTATCTTGTCATCTTCTCTTATTGGCAGGAAATGTGTTGATTTGGTGAGACGATCAACTATTACCCAAATAGTATCAAAACCACTTGCAGTCCTTAGCAATTTAGTGATGAAATCCATGGTAATGTTTTCCCATTTCTATTCCGGGATTTCGGGTTGTTGAAGTAGACCTGATGGTTTCTGATGCTTAGCTTTGAACTTAGAACACGTCAAACATTCTCCTACGTATTTAGCAACATCGGCTTTCATACCCGGCCACCAAAAATATTTCCTGAGATCCTTGTACATCTTCCCCGTTACAGGATGTATTGAGTATCTGGTTTTATTAGCTTCTCTAAGTACCATTTCTCTCATATCTCCAAATTTTGGTACCCAAATCCTTTCAGCCCTATACCGGGTTCCGTCTTCCCGAATACTAAGATGTTTCTCCGATCCTTTGGGTATTTCATCCTTTAAATTTCCCTCTTTTAAAACTCCTTGTTGCGCCTCCTTTATTTGAGTAGTAAGGTTATTATGAATCATTATATTCATAGATTTTACTCGAATGGGTTCTCTGTCCTTCCTGCTCAAGGCATCGGCTACCACATTTGCCTTCCCCGGGTGGTGTAACGACCCGGAAATTTCCGACCAAATTTAAACTCTAATCTCTATATGGTTCCGACACGATAAGCAAAAACCCTAAAGTTGACCCGCACTTTTTCGATCGTTCTATACTTATAAGATTAATATTTACATAAATTAAACCTTACCAACATGATAAGCAATCCAAATTGTTGAGACTTATGTTTTCGAAAAGAGTTTTACACAACGTTTGACCGTCTAGTTTGACCGATGATATCACGAACTATACAATATATGATAATTATACGTTTGTGTATATATATGTATATATACATATTTAACATGATCTAAGAATGTTTTAATATCTCATTTTGTATTAATAACAATAAGTTATAAGTATATTTTGAAACTACTAACTTAAGTTTTCAAAACGATAACCATACGTAACGTTATTTGACTTAAATACTTATGACCTATAATGTTTATACATATATCGTATAAGTAATGTATTTAATCACTTTTAAAGACTTAAATACATAAAACAATATAAGTATATTTACAAAAGATAGCTATATTTGAATCCTCGTTCCGTTTTCTCAAAGATTTCTATACGTATACCTAGGGTATATGTACCCGTATCATACGCAGCTTCTAGATGTATTTACTATTGGTATATACCAATAAAAATCTGCTCCTTAGCAGCCTTAAATGATTAAGAAACATGTGGAACCAACCATTTGTCAAGTAGCATGAATTATTTAGCAAGAAAACAAAGTTAGGTATTTTTTTTTTCTTTATAACCTAAAAACGTTTTTATGCATGCACACCATTTCTTCACCCCATTTTCTTACACTTACACTTCCATTTCTCTCTCAAAATACTCTTAACTTCATACTTGATCATCTCCAAGCATTTTCCCCATCATTTAGCTTCAAAAACCTTACTTAAACACCATAAGAAAACCATACAAAAACACTTCAAGAAATCCTTCCAAGAACACAAACTTACTTCCAATCTTTCATCCAATTCCATCACCCTTTTGGTTCTAGCTTTTTACTCCTCTTTTACAGCAACCTTGTCCAAGGAACTTGAGGTAGTATCTATGTTCATAACCTTATTCGATTCATATGTATATAGCTATCATATTTTGTGGTATACAATTTTAACAACAAGAACATAGTTTGAAAGTTTTCAAACTTGTTTGCAAACTAAATAGATCCTTCTAACTTAACTTTTAAAATACTTCAAGACCTGTAATATAACTTAAATATATGCTAACTTAACAAGGTATAACTTGGTTTTTCAAAGAATATCTTAAAAACTGTTTTTACGACGTCGGAGTGTAACCGGGGACTGTTTTGGGTTGGATAATTAAAAACTATCTTAAACTTTGAATTGGAGGTTTATGTTCTGGAAAAATGATTTTTACTATAAATATGTTAACACATAAAAATTTCATGATTTAATTCAAAGTATAAGTATTTTTAGAAAAATGGTCATTAAGTGTTATTTTTTTTGTAACAAAAATGTTTAACTTCATAAGTTTCACTGAAGTTTCACCTATGCAGTGTGATTTTGAATACAAACCAAGGTATTTTCAGTTCATAGTCTTAAAGAGGGACTCGATCCAAGGAGATGGCAAGTTGAATCAACGAAAACGGATTTGTAACGAAGAAACTATGACCGAAACAAAATTGGTTATCCTAGACTTGTTTAACTTCGGGATTAATTGGGAAAAATTAAATAAATCACATATTTCTAAGATAACATGATATTTTATATATATGTACTTATAATTCAATTTTATATGGTTCAGGATCACCCGTAAACAACACGAGAAGATTAATCATAAGATCCCATGTTTGTACGCAACACGTCATTTGACAACACCGGTACTTTATGTACGCAACACGTCATTTGACAACACCGGTACCGTGGGTCAAGATTAATCTCGACCAATACATATACGATGGGGTTTTATTTATTTCGTTGGGGGTTTTATTTATTTCATTGCGGGTATATTAAACATCTAAAAATGAACCATTAAAATTGAATTACTAACAACGAGCTGCTAACTACGGACTAAGGAATTATTCAAAGTATTAAAAGTATAACAAGTATATATATGTGACGTTTGTTTAAAAAGAAAAGGTATTGATATATTATATATGGATAGGTTCGTGATATCAACCAGAGACCAAGTCAAATTATATATATCTTCAAGACGAAAGTGAGTATATAGTCCCATTTTTAAACTCTAAATATTTCGGGATGAGAATACATGTATTTTATGTTTTACGTTATGGACACAAGTAACTGAAAAATATATTCTACGTTGAGTTGTACCACTGGCATACTTCCCTGTAGCTTGGTAACTAATATTTACAGCGGTATTGTAAACGCGAATCCTGTTGATAGATCTATCGGGCCTGACAACCCCAACCGGACTGGACGACCAGTATTCAACGGTTGCACAGTACTTCGTTTCGTGACTACACTTGGTACAGTGTAGTAAGATTTCATATTAAAGGGAATATGCGACGTGATTAATTGTTAAGTATGGTTACCAAGTGCTCAACCACTTAGAATATTTTTATTAAAATGTTTATATATGAAATCTTGTGGTCTATATTTATATCGCTGTCGACATTAAACCTATATCTCACCAACTTTATGTTGACATTTTAAAGCATGTTATTCTCAGGTATGAATTAAGTCTTCCGCTGTGCATTATCTCGTACTAAGGATACTACTTGAGGCCATTAAGGACTTATATCATAAGGCGTTGCATTCGAGTCATTGAAGTTCATAGAGACTATTATTAAGTAAATGGCGGTTTAGGTCATTTGAATATTATGAAATGTCAGGCGAATATGTCAATTATGGATGTAACTATAGATTGCCTTATAAGAATAAATGCAACGTTTGTAAGATGTATTATATAGAGGGAAAGTACCTCGCAATGTTATCAACTATTGTAATTCGTTTGTAATCAATATGGACAACGTCCGGATGATTAGTTTCGGATCCTTTCAGTTGGTATCAGAGCGTTGGTCTTAGCGAACTAGGCCTTGCATTAGTGTGTCTAACTAGTAGTTGTTAGGATACATTAAGTGAGTCTGGACTTTGACCGTGTCTGCCTGTCAAAAGTTTTGCTTATCAATCCTAGTCGGAAATCATCTGCTTATCATTCTTAGGGAACTGCCTGCTTATCATTCTTAAGTCTAGACACGTCTTACTGCATTTAGTTCATCGATAGTGTATAGACAAAATTCATATCCTAGCGTATCTGTTACTATAGACATTGCCTGACGTATTTCAAAGATTCTCCGTAATTCATGGGATTTTGATATTATATATACATATGTAAATTATGTATTGAAGAGTACCAAACCCAACTCCTATAATCTATTCCAAACCAAAAATTCATTTCTCCGACCATACAAGATGGATTCTTCATCCAGCTCAAATTCCTCCGACTTCGATAGCTTCGCCGATATGGATTTCCATTCGAGCTCCGAGAACAGCGTTACCGGAATGGATCAACCAATTTCCCATCATCTATTCTGGATGAAGTGGGGATGGGTTCGTAATATACTAAATTTCTGGAGGCAAGAAGAAGGTGATCCATTCCATCCACCAAATTGTCCTCTTAACGATGAACCTGAAGCACTTACCGGCGAACCTATTCGAAACACCATTTTCTCGCTCATTTCTAGAGTATCTCGTCATGATTACATACTATCCCATATTTCAAATCTTGTTCATTCGCTCGTTCCAACCGTCAATCATCCCGGTATAATAGAAGAAGTCAACGAACTCCGTGCTCGGGTAGTGGTTTTGGAGAATATGGTGCGAAGGTTACAAACACCAACAGCAGCACCAGCAGCATAATCCGTACTACCATCGTCAACGCCGACAGTACCTTTATCACCCCAATCACAACCGCACCTTAAATCTCAACATCACAATCTGTATCTCGAATATCAACATCACACGACTCAATATCTGTACTTCGAGTATGATCTTCGTTCTATATATCGTTCTACATCGATTATCTTCGCTTTACGTATCGTATGACGATTATGTAATTTCTAAAGTCTTAGAGATTATGTAACCTAGAATTAACGATAAATCAAATGAGTTTAATATCTTATTGACTCATTAAATCTATGATTATCTCTGAAGAAAATATATATGCAAGTATATTTTCATAAAGATAGTAATTAAAAATTCCTTCGTACAAACTATTAATGATGAAAATATTTTAACGGGTGGGTAGTACCCGAGGAATATTTAGAATTCACATTAATAAGTTATATTGTACATTCTTGAATCTGATTCAACGGTTATCTATTATCTTACTTACAACCACCGATATTCGTATCCGCTCACCCCAGAATAACCATTTTCAATCAAATTTCATATTCGGATTTTGACCTACCAGAATCCAACAAGTGGCATAAAGAAGAAAACATTGGACAAAATAAAAAAAAAATTGTTAGAAACACACGATTTAACTAATTAAAAATCTATTAAGGATTCCACGCTAACTGTTCCGGCTAACTCTGGACAATTAAAATGAATTAAAATGTTGATTGTAACATATGAAGCTAAACAATTCTTCAAGCTTGCCACTTGATTTTATCTTAAACCTCATTCGTAACTTGACGATTACAATTCGCATTCAAATCCTTTCATGATTCCTGAAAACACCTCGACCGAGAAGTTGAACCCGCCGCACCTCGCCTACGGAATGAAGATTTATACATACAGTTATACACCTGAAGAACTCTCGAACCCAAATTCATAATTTAACACATAACGTATTGAATCCTTTGCCATTTATTAGCAAGAACAACCCTACAATTCCTTTTCAAGAAGCTAATTTTGTCACAGCTCCACTTCGACTTTTCAGTGAGATTATTTCTATTATAATCATGATATTTATACCTTGTCCTTTCGCCGTCATTACCGGAAAACCTTTTATATCCCTCGACAACATCAACAGGTGCACCAGCAGATCGTTATCCTTTTGGCGAAATCAACAATCAGTATTTTGAAAATCTCGCGAAACTTCTTCCATCATATCTATAATGTCTATCCCTAAGAATTTCATGATCTGAACGTGAAGTTTCTGAAAAACACCCGGGACTATGAAATAGTTCTTGAAATGCTAACGAAGCAGCAAAAACTGTAAACGACTTTAACGGTCAAAAGTTTGATGACAAAGAATAGTAAGGTGGTAAAGCTGAAAAAAAAAAAAAAAAAAGTTTGGAACTAGAAAACGGATGAAGCAAAGTATGAAAGAGGCTGTGGATAAATCACATGGACTGAACCTGCTCTCAAAGAATACAAACGATTCCGTACCTGCTGAAACCGTCAGTAAGAACCCTACTCTTTATTCAAAACCTTGCCCGGATGATATTTTTCATCATCATCTTATCTTAGATATTATAAGATATCTTCATATCATTCGTTATACATATTTTTCATATTTCTGGAGATATTTTTACAACTATTCCTATCTGCGATCATTTATCTCTCCGTAACATCTGCGTTACAATATAAAAGAAACTGTGTTAATTTCTAAATTCTGAAACCTCCGAGATTAAAATATAAATGATTTGAAGTAGTGTTGGGAACTGATGCATGAATTAGTATAATATAATGAAACTTGATCAACTTCATTATATTACAGTAAGTCATGTTAAGTTTCTAATGGAATGTGATGATTCACAGTACCGTCATCATGTGCCATGTTACACGGCTCTTACATTCTATCAAGTCTCCAAACATATTAGAACGTATCACCTTGATAGTTCTATTTTTCCGGAATATTCGAGTAATTTAACGAATCAAGATCGTGCCATTACAATTTCATTCTAAAACCAATAGCTAGGTTCATTCCAAATTTCCTACCTACGAATTTCGGACCATTGTTCGCTTGGCTCGAGGACAGGAAGAAGAAACGAAGGGACAAAACCTCAGAATAGAAATAGGAACATAAACCACAGCAAATAAGAGAGAGCATTAACTGTGGATGACAATGATTTTAAGGGACGGGAGTAGGAACATCGAAATATAAGGGAAGGTATAAAACCTAACAACAACCCCGAAACTACAAACCGTGCATATCAATACGTATTGCAACGTAAAGGCACGGAAGAATTAAAAACATTATAATTCCAAGGAAAGGATAAAAGAGAATAGATTCTTCTGGTGATAGATGAAAAAGAAGAATGAAAGATATGAAAGTTAGAAATATAACAAGGATTAGAATGGGATGGAGCATATTAGCGAATGTCTTAAAGTAGGAACTAAAGAGAAAGAATAGAAGATGTGGGAAGAAAGAAAGGGAAGGAGGTAAATTTATAGTGAAATATTCGACAAAGAAATCAAAACAGATTGCCGCGTTAAATCAAAGAAGATCCTGATCGCCGCAAAACTAAATCTTATTACATAAGATTTTCTTTAAAACCCTTAAATCCCGGAAATCGATCATAATCACGTCATCGGTTACAACAATTCTATATTTACTCATTTCACTCTTTTGTGATAGCTTCGCTCGTGCGTCTCACATAACCGAATCGTTTTATCTAAATCTTTCAATAATGATAAAATTTCATTATTACCTCATATTCGTCATGGAAACATTCCTATTGTTATTTATGACAACCTCTACCAAATTTCGAGGACGAAATTTCTTTAACGGGTGGGTACTGTAACGACCCGGAAATTTCCGACCAAATTTAAACTCTAATCTCTATATGGTTCCGACACGATAAGCAAAAACCCTAAAGTTGACCCGCACTTTTTCGATCGTTCTATACTTATAAGATTAATATTTACATAAATTAAACCTTACCAACATGATAAGCAATCCAAATTGTTGAGACTTATGTTTTCGAAAAGAGTTTTACACAACGTTTGACCGTCTAGTTTGACCGATGATATCACGAACTATACAATATATGATAATTATACGTTTGTGTATATATATGTATATATACATATTTAACATGATCTAAGAATGTTTTAATATCTCATTTTGTATTAATAACAATAAGTTATAAGTATATTTTGAAACTACTAACTTAAGTTTTCAAAACGATAACCATACGTAACGTTATTTGACTTAAATACTTATGACCTATAATGTTTATACATATATCGTATAAGTAATGTATTTAATCACTTTTAAAGACTTAAATACATAAAACAATATAAGTATATTTACAAAAGATAGCTATATTTGAATCCTCGTTCCGTTTTCTCAAAGATTTCTATACGTATACCTAGGGTATATGTACCCGTATCATACGCAGCTTCTAGATGTATTTACTATTGGTATATACCAATAAAAATCTGCTCCTTAGCAGCCTTAAATGATTAAGAAACATGTGGAACCAACCATTTGTCAAGTAGCATGAATTATTTAGCAAGAAAACAAAGTTAGGTATTTTTTTTTTCTTTATAACCTAAAAACGTTTTTATGCATGCACACCATTTCTTCACCCCATTTTCTTACACTTACACTTCCATTTCTCTCTCAAAATACTCTTAACTTCATACTTGATCATCTCCAAGCATTTTCCCCATCATTTAGCTTCAAAAACCTTACTTAAACACCATAAGAAAACCATACAAAAACACTTCAAGAAATCCTTCCAAGAACACAAACTTACTTCCAATCTTTCATCCAATTCCATCACCCTTTTGGTTCTAGCTTTTTACTCCTCTTTTACAGCAACCTTGTCCAAGGAACTTGAGGTAGTATCTATGTTCATAACCTTATTCGATTCATATATATATAGCTATCATATTTTGTGGTATACAATTTTAACAACAAGAACATAGTTTGAAAGTTTTCAAACTTGTTTGCAAACTAAATAGATCCTTCTAACTTAACTTTTAAAATACTTCAAGACCTGTAATATAACTTAAATATATGCTAACTTAACAAGGTATAACTTGGTTTTTCAAAGAATATCTTAAAAACTGTTTTTACGACGTCGGAGTGTAACCGGGGACTGTTTTGGGTTGGATAATTAAAAACTATCTTAAACTTTGAATTGGAGGTTTATGTTCTGGAAAAATGATTTTTACTATAAATATGTTAACACATAAAAATTTCATGATTTAATTCAAAGTATAAGTATTTTTAGAAAAATGGTCATTAAGTGTTATTTTTTTTGTAACAAAAATGTTTAACTTCATAAGTTTCACTGAAGTTTCACCTATGCAGTGTGATTTTGAATACAAACCAAGGTATTTTCAGTTCATAGTCTTAAAGAGGGACTCGATCCAAGGAGATGGCAAGTTGAATCAACGAAAACGGATTTGTAACGAAGAAACTATGACCGAAACAAAATTGGTTATCCTAGACTTGTTTAACTTCGGGATTAATTGGGAAAAATTAAATAAATCACATATTTCTAAGATAACATGATATTTTATATATATGTACTTATAATTCAATTTTATATGGTTCAGGATCACCCGTAAACAACACGAGAAGATTAATCATAAGATCCCATGTTTGTACGCAACACGTCATTTGACAACACCGGTACTTTATGTACGCAACACGTCATTTGACAACACCGGTACCGTGGGTCAAGATTAATCTCGACCAATACATATACGATGGGGTTTTATTTATTTCGTTGGGGGTTTTATTTATTTCATTGCGGGTATATTAAACATCTAAAAATGAACCATTAAAATTGAATTACTAACAACGAGCTGCTAACTACGGACTAAGGAATTATTCAAAGTATTAAAAGTATAACAAGTATATATATGTGACGTTTGTTTAAAAAGAAAAGGTATTGATATATTATATATGGATAGGTTCGTGATATCAACCAGAGACCAAGTCAAATTATATATATCTTCAAGACGAAAGTGAGTATATAGTCCCATTTTTAAACTCTAAATATTTCGGGATGAGAATACATGTATTTTATGTTTTACGTTATGGACACAAGTAACTGAAAAATATATTCTACGTTGAGTTGTACCACTGGCATACTTCCCTGTAGCTTGGTAACTAATATTTACAGCGGTATTGTAAACGCGAATCCTGTTGATAGATCTATCGGGCCTGACAACCCCAACCGGACTGGACGACCAGTATTCAACGGTTGCACAGTACTTCGTTTCGTGACTACACTTGGTACAGTGTAGTAAGATTTCATATTAAAGGGAATATGCGACGTGATTAATTGTTAAGTATGGTTACCAAGTGCTCAACCACTTAGAATATTTTTATTAAAATGTTTATATATGAAATCTTGTGGTCTATATTTATATCGCTGTCGACATTAAACCTATATCTCACCAACTTTATGTTGACATTTTAAAGCATGTTATTCTCAGGTATGAATTAAGTCTTCCGCTGTGCATTATCTCGTACTAAGGATACTACTTGAGGCCATTAAGGACTTATATCATAAGGCGTTGCATTCGAGTCATTGAAGTTCATAGAGACTATTATTAAGTAAATGGCGGTTTAGGTCATTTGAATATTATGAAATGTCAGGCGAATATGTCAATTATGGATGTAACTATAGATTGCCTTATAAGAATAAATGCAACGTTTGTAAGATGTATTATATAGAGGGCAAGTACCTCGCAATGTTATCAACTATTGTAATTCGTTTGTAATCAATATGGACAACGTCCGGATGATTAGTTTCGGATCCTTTCAGGTGGTAACGAATCTCAAAGTCATAATCATTCAATAACTCAATCCACCTACGCTGCCTCATATTCAGTTGTTTCTGATTAAATATGTGTTGAAGACTTTTGTGGTCGGTATATATAATACTTTTGACCCCATATAAGTAGTGCCTCCAAGTCTTTAATGCAAAAACAACCGCGCCTAATTCCAAATCATGCGTCGTATAATTTTGTTCGTGAATCTTCAATTGTCTAGACGCATAAGCAATCACCTTCGTTCGTTGCATTAATACACAACTGAGACCTTGCTTTGATGCGTCACAATAAATCACAAAATCATCATTCCCTTCAGGCAATGACAATATAGGTGCCGTAGTTAGCTTTTTCTTCAATAACTGAAACGCTTTCTCTTGTTCATCATTCCATTCAAATTTCTTCCCTTTATGCGTTAATGCAGTCAAGGGTTTTGCTATTCTGGAAAAGTCTTGGATGAACCTTCTGTAGCAACCAGCTAGTCCTAAAAACTGGCGTATGTATTTCGGAGTTTCCCACTTTTCAACAGTTTCTATCTTTGCCAGATCCACCTTAATACCTTCTTTGTTCACTATGTGACCGAGGAATTGAACTTCTTCCAACCAAAATGCACACTTTGAAAACTTAGCGTACAATTCTTCCTTCCTCAATACTTCTAACACCTTTCTCAAATGTTCACCGTGTTCTTGGTCATTCTTTGAGTAAATAAGTATGTCATCAATGAAAACAATGACAAACTTGTCAAGGTATGGTCCACACACTCGGTTCATTAGGTCCATGAACACAGCTGGTGCATTAGTTAAACCAAACGGCATGACCATAAACTCGTAATGACCGTAACGTGTTCTGAAAGCAGTCTTTGGAATATCATCTTCTTTCACCCGCATTTGATGATACCCGGAACGTAAGTCAATCTTTGAATAAACAGACGAGCCTTGTAGTTGATCAAATAAGTCATCGATTCTCGGTAGTGGGTAGCGGTTCTTGATGGTAAGTTTGTTCAACTCTCGATAGTCGATACACAACCTGAATGTACCATCTTTCTTCTTGATAAACAAAACAGGAGCTCCCCACGGTGATGTGCTTGGTCGAATGAAACCACGCTCTAAAAGTTCTTGTAATTGGCTTTGCAGTTCTTTCATCTCGCTGGGTGCGAGTCTGTAAGGAGCACGAGCTATTGGTGCAGCTCCTGGTACAAGATCTATTTGAAATTCAACGGATCGCTGTGGGGGTAATCCCGGTAATTCTTTCGGAAATACATCGGGAAATTCTTTTGCAATGGGAACATCATTGATGCTCTTTTCTTCAGTTTGTACTTTCTCGACGTGTGCTAGAACAGCATAGCAACCTTTTCTTATTAGTTTTTGTGCCTTTAAACTACTAATAATATGTAGCTTCGTGTTGCCCTTTTCTCCGTACACCATTAAGGGTTTTCCTTTTTCTCGTATAATGCGAATTGCATTTTTGTAACAAACGATCTCTGCTTTCACTTCTTTCAACCAGTCCATACCGATTATCACATCAAAACTCCCTAACTCTACTGGTATCAAATCAATCTTAAATGTTTCGCTAACCAGTTTAATTTCTCGATTCCGACATATATTATCTGCTGAAATTAATTTACCATTTGCTAATTCGAGTAAAAATTTACTATCCAAAGGCGTCAATGGATAACTTAATTTAGCACAAAAATCTCTACTCATATAGCTTCTATCCGCACCCGAATCAAATAAAACGTAAGCAGATTTATTGTCAATAAGAAACGTACCCGTAACAAGCTCCGGGTCTTCCTGTGCCTCTGCCGCATTAATATTGAAAACTCTTCTGCGGCCTTGTCCATTCGTGTTCTCCTGGTTCGGGCAATTTCTAATAATGTGGCCCGGTTTTCCACATTTATAACAAACTACATTGGCATAACTTGCTCCGACACTACTTGCTCCGCCATTACTCGTTCCGACATCATTTGTTCCTTTCGTTCTATTAACCCCTGGTCCGTAGACCTCACACTTCGCCGCGCTATGACCATTTCTTTTACACTTGTTGCAAAATTTGGTGCAGAACCCCGAGTGATACTTTTCACACCTTTGGCATAGCTGCTTCTGATTGTTGTTGTTGTTGCGGTTATTATTGTTGTTGGGATGATTGTTGTAGTTGCTGCTGTTGTTGTTGTTGTTGTTGTTGTTGTTGTTGTTATTGTTCGGCCGTTTGTTGTAGTTGCGATTGATGTTGCGATTGTTGGGATAATTGTTGCGATTATTGTTGTAATTGCTGTTGTTGTTGTATTGGTGATTCTTATCACCGTTTTCCTCCCACTTTTTTTTGACTTGCTTCACATTGGCCTCTTCAGCAGTCTGTTCTTTAATTCTTTCTTCAATCTGGTTCACTAGTTTGTGAGCCATTCTACATGCCTGTTGTATGGAGGCGGGCTCGTGTGAACTTATATCTTCTTGGATTCTTTCCGGTAATCCTTTCACAAATGCGTCGATCTTCTCTTCCTCATCTTCGAATGCTCCCGGACACAATAGGCACAATTCTGTGAATCGTCTTTCGTACATGGTAATATCAAATCCTTGGGTTCGTAACCCTCTAAGTTCTGTCTTGAGCTTATTGACCTCGGTTCCGGGACGGTACTTCTCGTTCATCAAGTGCTTGATTGCTGACCACGGTAGTGCGTACGCATCATCTTGTCCCACTTGCTCTAGATAGGTATTCCACCATGTTAACGCAGAACCTGTGAAGGTATGCGTAGCGTACTTCACTTTGTCCTCTTCAGTACACTTACTTATGGCAAACACCGATTCGACCTTCTCGGTCCACCGTTTCAATCCGATCGGTCCTTCGGTTCCATCAAATTCCAAAGGTTTACAGGCAGTGAATTCTTTGTAGGTGCATCCTACACGATTTCCTGTACTGCCAGATCCAAGGTTATTGTTGGTATGTAGCGCAGCCTGTACTGCGGCTATGTTTGAAGCTAGAAAAGTACGGAATTCCTCTTCATTCATATTCACGGTGTGTCGAGTAGTCGGTGCCATTTCCTTCAAAATAGTCAAATGGAACAAGTTAATCATACAGAATATTAAGAGTAGTTAATAGTATTTCGTAGCATAATATGAACTCATTTATAAAAGCTTTTTCTTCATATTAGCGTTTTATAAGTTTAAATTCTGGTAGTACCTACCCGTTAAGTTCATACTTAGTAGCTAATATACAATTCAACTACTACAATTCTAATGAAAAACTTATTGTAATAATATTTCGCGTTCAAACTTTTATACAATATTTTACAAACTTACAATACCGCTTATTTTACATAAAGCATGAAATATAGCACACAATAACTTTGATACAAGATAGTTGTGAAGATAATTCTAGCTAGTACACAAGTCGTTCAGCAAAGGCAATAAAGACACGTAATTCATACGTCCAGAAACAAGTCATGCATTCTGGTTTTACTAGGACTACTTCCCATCCTTGGTCTTGTAGAACATAACCGTTATGGCCGTTGATAAGACAGCGTGTTGTAACGTCGTCAAAGGGACGAGGGTTACGTAATGACCAACAGTCTCGTAATAACCTAAAAACCTCATTTCTTACCCCAATTACCGACTCCGTCACTTGTGGGAATGTTTTGTTTAATAGTTGTAGTCCGATATTCTTGTTCTCACTTTGGTGAGAAGCGAACATTACTAACCCGTAAGCATAACATGCTTCTTTATGTTGCATGTTAGCCGCTTTTTCTAAATCACGAAGTCCTATATTCGGATATACTGAGTCAAAATAATTTCTTAACCCGTTGCGTAAAATAGCATTTGGGTTCCCCGCAATATATGCGTCAAAGTAAACACATCGTAACTTATGGATTTCCCAATGTGATATCCCCCATCTTTCGAACGAAAGCCTTTTATAAACCAAGGCATTCTTGGAACGTTCTTCGAATGTCTTACAAACTGATCTCGCCTTAAATAGTTGTGTCGAGGAATTCTGACCGACTCTAGACAAGATTTCATCAATCATGTCTCCGGACAGGTCTCTTAAAATATTGGGTTATCTATCCATTTTGTGTTTTTATACTGTAAAATAGACAAGAATTAGATTCATAAAAAAAAAATACTTATTAATACAAGCAATTTTTACATATATCATAAAGCATAAGCACACTATATTACATATATTACACCACACGAATACAACTATCTTATTCCGACTCGCTCGTTTCTTCTTGTTCGGTTTTGGTTCATTTTGCCAAGTTTCTAGAGATATACGATGTTCCCCTAATACGAGCCGTCGTTGTCCACATTGGTTTAGAAAAACCTGGTGGTTTAGAGGCTCCCGGGTCATTGTTACAACTTAAGGACTTCGGGGGTTGACGATACATATAAAGTTCATCGGGGTTGGAATTAGATTTCTCTATTTTTATGCCCTTTCCCTTATTATTTTCTTTTGCCTTTTTAAATTCAGTTGGGGTAATTTCTATAACATCATCGGAATTCTCGTCGGAATCCGATTCATCGGAGAATTGGTAATCCTCCCAATATTTTGCTTCCTTGGCGGAAACACCATTGACCATAATTAACCTTGGTCGGTTGGTTGAGGATTCTCTTTTACTTAACCGTTTTATTATTTCCCCCACCGGTTCTATTTCTTCTTCCGGTTCCGATTCTTCTTCCGGTTCCGATTCTTCTTCCGGTTCCGACTCCTCTTCCAGTTCCTCTTCGGGAACTTGTGAATCAGTCCACGAATCATTCCAATTTACATTTGACTCTTCATTATTATTAGGTGAGTCAATGGGACTTGTTCTAGAAGTAGACATCTATCACATAATATCAAACACGTTAAGAGATTAATATATCACATAATATTCATATGTTAAAAATATATAGTTTCCAACAAAAATGTTAAGCAATCATTTTTAAAGAAAACACGGTCGAAGTCCAGACTCACTAATGCATCCTAACAAACTCGATAAGACACACTAATGCAAATTTTCTGGTTCTCTAAGACCAACGCTCGGATACCAACTGAAATGTCCCGTTCTTATTGATTAAAAACGTTCCATATTAATTGATTTCGTTGCGAGGTTTTGACCTCTATATGAGACGTTTTTCAAAGACTGCATTCATTTTTAAAACAAACCATAACCTTTATTTCATAAATAAATGTTTAAAAGCTTTACGTAGATTATCAAATAATGATAATCTAAAATATCCTGTTTACACACGACCATTACATAATGATTTACAATACAAATATGTTACATCGAAATCAGTTTCTTGAATGCAGTTTTTACACAATATCATACAAACATGGACTCCAAATCTTGTCTTTATTTTAGTATGCAACAGCGGAAGCTCTTAGTATTCACCTGAGAATAAACATGCTTTAAACGTCAACAAAAATGTTGGTGAGTTATAGGTTTAACCTATATGTATCAAATCGTAACAATAGACCACAAGATTTCATATTTCAATACACATCCCATACATAGAGATAAAAATCATTCATATGGTGAACACCTGGTAACCGATATTAACAAGATGCATATATATATAAGAATATCCCCATCATTCTGGGACACCCTTCGGATATGATATAAATTTCGAAGTACTAAAGCATCCGGTACTTTGGATGGGATTTGTTAGGCCCAATAGATCTATCTTTAGGATTCGCGTCAATTAGGGTGTCTGTTCCCTAATTCTTAGATTACCAGACTTAATAAAAAGGGGCATATTCGATTTCGATAATTTAACCATAGAATGTAGTTTCATGTACTTGTGTCTATTTTGTAAATCATTTATAAAACCTGCATGTATTCTCATCCCAAAAATATTAGATTTTAAAAGTGGGACTATAACTCACTTTCATAGATTTTTACTTCGTCGAGAAGTAAAACTTGGCCACTGGTTGATTCACAAACCTATAACAATATATACATATATATCAAAGTATGTTTAAAATATATTTACAACACTTTTAATATATTTTGATGTTTTAAGTTTATTAAGTCAGCTGTCCTCGTTAGTAACCTACAACTAGTTGTCCACAGTTAGATGTACAGAAATAAATCGATAAATATTATCTTGAATCAATCCACGACCCAGTGTATACGTATCTCAGTATTGATCACAACTCAAACTATATATATTTTGGAATCAACCTCAACCCTGTATAGCTAACTCCAACATTCACATATAGAGTGTCTATGGTTGTTCCGAAATATATATAGATGTGTCGACATGATAGGTCAAAACATTGTATACGTGTCTATGTTATCTCAAGATTACATAATATACAATACAAGTTGATTAAGTTATGGTTGGAATAGATTTGTTACCAATTTTCACGTAGCTAAAATGAGAAAAATTATCCAATCTTGTTTTACCCATAACTTCTTCATTTTAAATCCGTTTTGAGTGAATCAAATTGCTATGGTTTCATATTGAACTCTATTTTATGAATCTAAACAGAAAAGTATAGGTTTATAGTCGGAAAAATAAGTTACAAGTCATTTTTGTAAAGGTAGTCATTTCAGTCGAAAGAACGACGTCTAGATGACCATTTTAGAAAACATACTTCAACTTTGAGTTTAACCATAATTTTTGGATATAGTTTCATGTTCATAATAAAAATCATTTTCTCAGAATAACAACTTTTAAATCAAAGTTTATCATAGTTTTTAATTAACTAACCCAAAACAGCACGCGGTGTTACTACGACGGCGTAAATCCGGTTTTACGGTGTTTTTCGTGTTTCCGGGTTTTAAATCATTAAGTTAGCATATCATATAGATATAGAACATGTGTGTAGTTAATTTTAAAAGTCAAGTTAGATGGATTAACTTTTGTTTGCGAACAAGTTTAGAATTAACTAAACTATGTTCTAGTGATTACGAGTTTAAACCTTCGAATAAGATAGTTTTATATATATGAATCGAATGATGTTATGCACATCATTACTACCTCAAGTTTAGTAGGTAAACCTACTGGAAGTGACAAGAAATGATCTAGCTTCAAAGGATCTTGGATGGCTTGAAAGTTCTTGAAGTAGGATCATGACACAAAAACAAGTTCAAGTAAGATTTTTACTCGAATTAAGATAGTTTATAGTTATAGAAATTGAATCAAAGTTTGAATATGAATATTACCTTGAATAAGAAAGATAACCTACTGTATATAACAAAGGTTTCTTGATCTTAGATGATTACTTGGAATGGATTAGAAAGCTTGGAAGTAAATTAGTAAACTTGAAGGGATTTTTGAAGTGTTCTTGAAGTGTTCTTCCTATGATGATTATAGCTTGATTCTTGAAGTGATTTTTGATGAAGATGATGATTAACTACTGGAAAAATACGTTCATAATAGTGTGTGTGTGTGTTGAGAGAGAATTAGAAAGAGAATTGGAAATGAAATGGAGTGAATGATGAGTGGTAATTGGTGAGTGGTGAGTGGGGTTAAAAGGAGTTCTAGTTAGTTGACTAGCTCCTGGTAGAAGTTAAAATTGATTAGTCATACATGACATAATCAAGAGTGGAATCCCATGCTAGTTCCTATTGGTTTATACTCATAGTAAGTACGTTTTGAAGCTGTGTATAATACGGGTAAGAATACGACTAGAATTCTTGATGAAAGAAAAGAATGGAAAAGTAACTGTAATCATTTTCGTTAAGTATGAGTGTTTTGATATATGTCTTGAAGTCTTCCAAAAGTATTTTAATACATCTAAATACACTACATGTATATACATTTTAACTGAGTCGTTAAGTCATCGTTAGTCGTTACATGTAAGTGTTGTTTTGAAACCTTTAAGTTAACGATCTCAATTAATGTTGTTAACCCATTGTTTATTATATCTAATGAGATGTTAAATTATTATATTATCATGATATTATGATATATTAATAATTAATATATCTTAATATGATATATATACATTTAAATGTCGTTACAACGATAATCGTTACATATATGTCTCGTTTCGAAATCCTTAAGTTAGTAGTCTTGTTTATATGTATATAACTCATTGTTAATATACTTATGGAGATACTTACTTATCATAATCTCATGTTAACCATATGTATATCCATATATATATCGTCATGTCGTTTTTACAAGTTTTAACGTTCGTGAATCGCCGGTCAACTTGGGTGGTCAATTGTCTATATGAAACATATTTCAATTAATCAAGTCTTAACAAGTTTGATTGCTTAACATGTTGGAAACATTTAATCATGTAAATATCAATCTCAATTAATATATATAAACATGGAAAAGTTCGGGTCACTACATATACAACGGCATAAATATTCCCTTTAGCACGGTAACATTTAGTCATTGGTTTTTGAACCGGTGAACGCGAATCTTAGATATGGATCCATAGGGTTTGACATCCCCACTCGGGCTAATCGCGCTAGCATTTAATGGGTGTTTAATACTTCGTGAACATACGCACTCGCCAAGTGTACTTTCAGGGGGTTATAAACGTTATGTCTAGTTACTGGGTGCCCACGGTTATACATATACTTTTCATACTGTTTGATACGCTGTTTGCAGCACTGAAATCTCGTGGCCTATCTTACGTTACTATTACAACTTAAACTATAGCTCACCAACATTCGTGTTGACTTTTTAAGCGTGTATTTCTCAAGTGCCTAGAGGTTTATTGCTTTCGCTGTTAGACTTGATGTCATGCTGTTATTGAATTGCTGTTAAGGACCTGCTGCATTAGTTATCCGCTGCATTACTAGAGATGTCTCATTCATGGAACTTTTCTGTTGCACTCGTAGTTTATGTTAATTTCAAACAATGGTTTTGTAACGACCTTAGGGTCAAATAATTATGTTTATGCTCCTATTCATAGGATGCACGCTATCTTTTGTAAAAACGTTATCTTTTATGAATGGAAATCGGTTTTCAAACAGCATATAGTGTTTGACCATATAATGATCATGTTGATTGATGATCCGTACACGATGGTTTTGTACGGGGCGTCTCAGTTGGTATCAGCGCATTGGTTGTAGGGAATTAGGTTGCATTAGTGAGTCTAGACCGACCCGAGTAGGATTCACTAATAGGACTAATCTACAACTTGCTAGTTTACTTGTTTCTGCAAGACTTACTGCATGCTACTACTTACTTTTACCGCTATGTGATCTTACTGCATACTATTGCTTATCTTCACTGCCATGCGAACCTGTTGTATGCTTATTTCCGCTATTGCATGATTACAATCTGCTTTCACATGTTATTTCTGTTTAGCACTGTTGTTATTGCCATGCTAGGTTGCTATAGTGCCTAATACATGCTTGCTTATGACTTACTGATATGGAAAAGTTATTTTCCTTATTCAGATGTCGGATATTCCACCTGTCATCATTTTGGACAGCGATTCAGACTCGTCAGCCACCTCACCTACTGCTGCTACCGACACACAGATCCCGTTAACCAGTGAACTCGGCTCTTCATCCTCCGGAACCAGCAGCCATACACCTGTACCAGTGGTTACCGCAGTCGGAGCCCAGGACCCTCCGGAGATTCCAGCTCCAGTTGCCCCGGTACCTCAGGAGCCACAGCCCCGCCTCGGTGGTGTTGTGATTCCCGTGGAATTCGGGGAAGGTCCATTCCGTAATCATTTACGCATGTGGTGCCGACGCGCTGCTGATGGACATCTTGTGCCGATTCCGCCCGGCAGATACCGACAGATGATGGTCGCTCGAGGACAGCCAGTACAGCCACCCGTGCAGCCACTCCCAGCTGATTCATCATCTGATGGCTCATCCATAGACGACTCTAGTGACGATAACTCCGACGAGGAGGACCTTGATGATGCACCTGTGCAGCCACCCTCTACTCAGCCGAAGAAGCGGTACCGTTTCGATGGCACCGTTATTCCGAGGATCAACGGAGGACGAGCATTCACTGACGCACATGGCCAGCGTTGTTGGTTTACCCCCGTAAGCGGGTCGTGCCTTACCCGGATGATCCGTTCGTGCGTAAGCCTTACCGCCGTGCAGCATCTACCTCTGGAGTCGGACCATCTGCACCACCAGCGCCACCTGCACCAGCAGCTCCGCCTACTCTGCCAGCCCCTCCCTCTGTCGAGGAACTGACGAGGGAGGTGGAGATCCTCCGTGCTCGGGTAACTGAGCTCGAGGAGCAGATTTCCCATGTGCTGGACATCCTTTACCCACCGTCATCATAGAGCTTTGTAGTAGGTTTCATTTTGTAATCTCGTTTGTAGTTCCATGTTTTCCTTATGTAATGTGCGAACTTATGCGGATGTATACAACTCTTTATTAATGAATGGAACTTTGTATTGTTAAATCCTTGCATAGTGTTCTAATTACGTTACTGTATGTTGGTCTTGTTGTATTTGTACCTAGTTGCGTTACTATATTGGCATGCATTGTGTTGTTTCCCTGTTTACTATATACTGTATTATTGTATGTTGTATGCTGGATTTTGACTTAAGTCAAAACTTTTGTTTCGAAGGGCAATGGAAAACACATAAAAAACACCCACAGCAGCTCAAATCGAAGAGATGATTAATGAACGAGTCGCCGCAGCCTTGGCGGAAATGAACCCTCAAGTTGAACCACCGTCGGTTATCCAACCCGTTCGAAACGGGTGCACCTACAAGGAATTCTAGAGCTGTAAACCACATAACTTCAGCGGAACTGAGGGGCCAGTTGGTCTTACAAGATGGTTTGAAAAGCTTGAATCAATATTCCGAGTCAGCAACTGTTCTGAGTCCAACAAAACCAAATTTGCTTCCTGCACGCTATCTGATGGCGCCCTCACGTGGTGGAACACCATGGCACAGGCACAAGGTATTGATGAGGCGTATGCTACACCATGGGAGGAGTTCAAAGCGGCTATGATTGATGAGTATTGTTCGAGAACCGAGATACAAAAGATGGAAATGGAGTTTATGCAATTGAAGGCTGTTGGCAACGATCTCGATGGTTACAATCGAAGGTTTCTTGAGTTAGCTCTTATGTGTCCTACCATGGTCACCTCGGGATTCAAGCATATAGAGAGATACTTTTGGGGACTCCCTAAGTCCATCAAGGGTAATGTCACCTCGTCCAAGCCACCGAATGTTCCCGAAGCAATGCGCATGGCGCATACACTCATGAATCAGATTCTCATCGATGAACCGGAGAAGTCCAAGTCTGAAGCGGGTAGTAGTGACAAGCGAAAGTGGGATAACAGTAAGGGGAGGACCTATGATCAAACCCCAGCTAAGTGACACAACAACGGTGGAAACCCCAACCCCGGCACAAGCTCCAACCCGAACTACAAAGGTACCCTACCACAATGCAAGAGGTGTTACAAACACCACACTGGGTATTGTAATGTTGTTTGTGAGAAGTGCCAACGGTCTGGGCATATAGGTAAGGATTGCAAGGTCACTACTTTGAATGCAAGGGCAAACCCCACCGGGCCGAAGAAGTGCTACGGATGCGGAAAGACGGGCCACTTCAGGAATGAGTGTCCCGACAAGCGAAAAGACGGCGGACCACCGTGAGGTAGAGCTTTTAATGTTAATGCAAGGGATGCATGCGAGAACCCGACTTGGTGATAGGTATATTCACTATCAACAACCTTTTAGCTTCTGTCCTATTTGATACTGGTGCCGATAGAAGTTATGTATGTAGACACTTTTGCGATAAGATAAATTGGTCATTAGTTCCTTTAAAAGAAAGTATGCTAGTTGAGGTAGCCAATGGGAAACTTGAGAAAGTTGACCAAATTGGCCGAGGAGCTATTATTAACATAGCTGGCGTGGATTTCGAAATTGACTTGATACCCATCAAATTGGGAAGCTTTGACATGATTGTCGGCATGGACTGGTTGACTAAAGTAAGGGCCGATGTTATCTGTAGAGATAAAGCTCTTCGTATACCACAAGGAGATGGTGAGCCACTGGTTATATACGGAGAGAGATGTAGTTCGAAACTGAACCTCATTAGTTGTATGAAAGAAGATCATGAAGAAAGGACGTCTTACTGTTTTAGCACACGTGAAGGTTTTAGAAACAGAAGAGAAGAGTGTGAATGATGTGCGAATCGTGAATGAATTCCCTGACGTCTTTCCGGAAGAACTGCCTGGATTACCGCCACCGAGAGCCGTGGAGTTCCAGGTCGATCTAGTGCCGGGAGCTGCACCCGTAGCTCATGCGCCTTATCGTCTGGCACCTTCAGAACTGCAAGAATTACAGAGTCAACTACAGGAATTGCTCGACCGAGGGTTTATCCAACCGAGCTCGTCGCCTTGGGGCACACCTGTTTTATTCGTGAAGAAGAAGGACGGATCTTTCCGCATGTGTATCGACTACCGTGAACTCAATAAATTGACGATCAAGAATCGATATCCTCTCCCCCGAATTGACGATCTTTTTAATCAGCTGCAAGGATCAAGCGTTTACTCTAAAATCGATTTGCGATCCGGTTATCACCAGTTGAGGGTGAAGGAGAGTGATGTGATGAAGACTGCATTTAGAACCCGCTATGGTCATTATGAGTTTCTCGTGATGCCGTTCGGATTAACCAACGCACCAGCCGTGTTCATGGACCTCATGAATCGTGTTTGCAAGCCATACCTGGATAAGTTCGTTATCGTTTTCATAGATGATATCCTCATCTATTCCCGAAGTGAAGAAGAACATGAACAGCATCTTCGGTTAGTGCTCGAACTCTTGAGATAAGAGCAGCTTTATGCCAAATTCTCCAAGTGTGAATTTTTGCTGAAGGAAGTCCAATTTCTGGGTCATATTGTGAGTGATCAAGGTATCAAAGTTGATCCCGCCAAGATCAAGGCTATCAGCATGTGGGAAACCCCACTACTCCGACTCACATCCGCCAATTTCTAGGTCTTGCCGGTTATTACCGAAGGTTCATTGAAGGTTTCTCTTTGATTTCGCGTCCTTTGACGGCGTTAACTCATAAAGGGAAGAAGTTTGTTTGGGAAAAAGAACAAGAAGCAGCATTTCAAACCCTGAAGCAGAAGTTAACCACCGCACCTATCTTATCTCTTCCCGAAGGCAGTGACGACTTCGTTGTGTACTGCGAGGCTTCGAGGAATGGTTTTGGTTGTGTGTTGATGCAAAGAACGAAGGTTATTGCTTATGCATCTCGTCAACTGAAGGTCCACGAGAGAAACTACACTACTCACGATCTCGAACTTGGAGCCGTTGTCTTTGCGCTTAAATTATGGAGACATTATTTGTATGGAACTAAAAGTACTATCTTTACCGATCACAAGAGTCTCCAACACATCTTCGATCAGAAGCAACTGAACATGAGACATCATCGATGGATTGAGACACTAAACGACTACGATTGTGAACTTCACTACCATCCGGGCAAGGCCAATGTTGTAGCTGACGCATTAAGTCGAAAGGAGAGGACGGTACCTCTTCGCGTTCGGGCTCTGAACATCACCATCCATTCGAATCTTAACATCCAGATCCGAGCGGTCCAAGAAGAGGCTCTCATCGAGAAGAACTTACGTTATGAATACTTGAACATTCTCGTCTCTAAATTCGAGGTTAGGGAATCTGGACTCCGATGCTATGCCAGAAGAATTTGGGTACCTCGTTATGGAGATCTACGGAACCTTATACTTGATGAAGCCCACAAGTCGAGATATTCGATTCATTCAGGAGCCGAAAAAATGTACCACGATCTTAAGGAACAGTATTGGTGGCCAAATCTTAAGAAGGATGTTGCAACTTATGTTGGAAGGTGTTTGACTTGTTCGAAGGTTAAGGCTGAACATCAGAGGCCATCTGGATTACTTCAACAACCAGAAATCCCACAATGGAAATGGGAAGCAATTACAATGGATTTCATCACGAAGCTACCAAAGACGGTGGACGGATACGATACAATCTGGGTTATCGTTGACCGTCTTACCAAATCTGATCATTTTCTAGCGATGAAAGAAACAGATACAATGGAGATACTTGCTCAACTGTACATCAAAGAGGTTGTATCTCGACATGGTGTGCCCTTATCAATCATCTCAGATCACGATCCTCGTTTTGCTTCCAGATTCTGGCGTTCCTTGCAAGAAGTCTTGGGAACCTGTCTCGACATGAGCACCGCGTATCACCCCCAGACCGACGGTCAGAGCGAACGAACGATTCAGACTTTGGAGAACATGTTGCGTGCATGTGTTATTAACTTCGGAAAGTCTTGGGAAAGGCATCTGTCGTTAGCTGAATTCTCTTACAATAACAGTTATCATTCGAGAATTAAAGCCGCGCCTTTTGAAGCGTTGTATGGCCACAAGTGCCGTTCTCCTATTTGTTGGGCTGAGTTAGGTGAAGTACAAATCACCGGACCCAAGAGAGTCCATGAAACCTCAGAGAAGATTGCCCTGATTCAAGCGAGACTTAAGACTGCACGTGATCGCCAAAAGAGTTATGTTAACCGTAAACGTAAAGACTTTGAACTCAATGTGGGTGACCGTGTCATGTTGATGGTCGCACCTTGGAAAGGAGTAATTCTCTTTGGAAAGCGCGGAAAGTTAAACCCGCGATATGTCGGACCCTTTGAAATTGTGGAACGTGTCGGACCGGTTGCTTACCGTTTGGATCTTCCGACTCAGTTGAGTGCTGTTCATCCTACCTTCCATGTATCAAATTTGAAGAAGTGCCTTGCTCCACCGGAACTTATCATACCATTGGAAGAACTTACCATTGATGACTAACTCCACTTCGTGGAAGAACCTGTCGAAATTATGAACCGTGAGGTCAAAACCTTGAAACGCAATAAGATTCCAATTGTCCGAGTTCGATGGAATGCCAAGCGTGGACCTGAGTTTACCTGGGAACGAGAGGATCAAATGATGCAGAAGTACCCTCACCTTTTCCTGACTCCAACACCTGCCTCAGCTTAAATTTCGGGACGAAATTTCCAATAACAGGTGGGTAATGTAACGACCCGACTTTTTCGACTTGCTTTTGTGCCTTGTATTTTAGCGAAACTGCGTATTTGTGCGTACTGTGTTACTTTATACTCTAGAAAATTGATATACGTGGTTTACTTCTAATTATATGTTAAAACATGCCTTAGAGTACGTAGGATGCTTAACTTGTCCATTGGATGCTTTATAACCGTTAGTGTTACTTGCCGTTACGGATAAACCGCGGACTGCGCGCACGTTTGACTTTTGTCGGAACCAGAATATTTGGGCAGCGAAATATTAATTATTATTTTATAATAATAATTACTTGGGCCCTTTGATGCTTAATTTTATTTATTTAATTGCTAAAGCCCAATAGTTAGTCTTGTTGGACTTTCTACCTTGTTGGGCTCAAGCCCACCCTACTCTAGCTAGTGACCCAATTAATTAACCCAAGTATTATTACTAGTGACCCATAATAATAAATAAATAAATAAATTAATTAATTAATGAGTCATACTAGCATAATGGATAAGGATTATCTATTTGTCACATGAGATTCTAGCATTAGTACACACTTTAGACAACCATTATCCATAAAGCAAGTTTTGTCTCCCCCTCCCCTCCCTCAAAAATCACGGCCAAGAGGCCTTGGCCACCTCATCAATCCAAGTGAAATTCCTTGCTTATAAATACTAGCCATTTACCTCTCACTTGTTCATTTGATTTTCACACACACTTGTTCTTTCTTTCTTTCCTTTCTAGTAATACTTGTAAGTTTTCTTTCTTCTTCCTTTTTCTTTTTAAATTCGTGATCGTCATCATCATTTTATGGAGATCAAAGTTCCATTTAGCTTTGATCTTGGTTACATCTTGTTGATTCAAGCATGAATCCTTCAAGAACATTGAAGATTCAAGCTTTCTAGCTTTGAATCATCACCAACCTTGTAGATTCATCTTTCTTTCACTTTAATCTTGTTATTTTGTGATAAAGATTCAAACTTTTGTTTGTAATCTTCATATATCTTAAAGATCCAAGCTTTATGCTTCAGGATCTTCAAGAACAATTAAGATGCAAGCTTTCTAGCTTGAATCTTCATATCTTTTTGTTAGATCTAAGTTCTTTTTGATTTGATCTTGTTGTTTTGTGAAAAAGATTCAAACTTTTTTTTGTAATCTTCATGTATCTTCATGTATCTTCAAGATCCAAGCTTTATGCTTCAAGATCTTCAAGAACACTTAAAGGTTCAAGCTTTCTAGCTTTGTAACCTTGTAACTTGTGTGAAATGGATCCAAGCTCTCTAGCTTAGGGTTCCATCACCTCTTTTGACTTTGATTGTGCTTATACTTGTTGAATTGATGTAAAGTTTGTAGCTTTAGTTGTTATTGTGAATTGAAATTGTGTTAAGACTAAGGATATGATGTAATCTTGGTTCATCATCCATCTAAGACTCATGAATGAGTTGTGTTCTTACTTGGTCTTAACATATTGTGTATTGATGGTGAATCTTGGTCAAAAGTGATGCTAAACCATCAACGAGTTGTACACTTGAAGCTACAAGCATCAAGGATGAGAACCGTGATGAGCATCAAGCACCAAGAACCCCACCGGAGCACTTGTCCACTGATTTTCGTATCTGATCAGACCACATGGGCTACTGGAAAGTTGATTTTCAGTTATTTCGGTTCGAGTAGATGATTTTCCGTTTAAGCCTCGTCTTAATCCGAGTTACGGTTTAGGATTTATGGCCCTCCGATAGTCACTACACCCTATTAATGTTGTGCTGAAATTTCTGACCTAGTCGCACTTAAACCATTGCCACGGTCAAACAAAGATGAGTTAGGTTCTGGAAATTGGTCAGTGGTTAGGGGACTCATATACGGAGCCATAGCCACTGACTATGCTTCTTTTCGATTTACGTAGAGGTCGTAGCAGCTGACCGAAGTCAGCATATTGTTTCGATCTCTATTCTTGTCAAACTTACTTAGCTTTTATGATGATGAACGATGATGATGATGACACTTACACTTATTTTATGCACTATTAGAATTTATAAAGACAACCTACTGACCTAGTAACTTTTGATTTAGGTTGACGACCTTTCGGACCGACTTACTACTTGCGTACTTTCATTACCGACTTTACCGCTTTAATCACTGTGAGTTATAGCATCCATTTTTACCACTTTTACTATTTTGGGACTGAGAATATATGCGACTTTTACGTTTTACAAGTTAGGCACGAGTACTTAAACTTTATATGTGTGTAGGTTATACAACGGCATAAATATTCCCTTTAGCACAATAACGTTTAGTCATTGGTTTTTGAACCGGTAAACGCGAATCTTAGATATGGATCCATAGGGTTTGACATCCCCACTCGGGCTAGTCGCGCTAGCATTTAATGAGTGTTTAATACTTCGTGAACATACGCACTCGCCAAGTGTACTTTCAGGGGGTTATAAACGTTAAGTCTAGTTACCGGGTGCCCACGGTTATAAATATACTTTTCATACTGTTTGATACGCTGTTTGCAGCACTGAAATCTCGTGGCCTATCTTACGTTACTATTACAACTTAAACTATAGCTCACCAACATTCGTGTTGACTTTTTAAGCGTGTATTTCTCAGGTGCCTAGAGGTTTATTGCTTTCGCTGTTAGACTTGATGTCATGCTGTTATTGAATTGCTGTTAAGGACCTGCTGTATTAGTTATCCGCTGCATTACTAGAGATGTCTCATTCATGGAACTTTTCTGTTGCACTGTAGTTTATGTTAATTTCAAATAATGGCTTTGTAACGACCTTAGGGTCAAATAATTATGTTTATGCTCCTATTCATAGGATGCACGCTATCTTTTGTAAAAACGTTATCTTTTATGAATGCAAATCGGTTTTCAATCTTTTATGAATGCAAATCGGTTTTCAAACAGCATATAGTGTTTGACCATGTAATGATCCTGTTGATTGATGATCCGTACACGATGATTTTGTACGGGGCGTCTCAATTGGAATGCGGTAAAATGGATTCTCAGATATCTTAAAGGTACAAAGAATCTATGTCTTTGTTACGGGGGAGCTGATCCAATCTTGGAAGGCTATACAGATGCTGATATGGCCGGAGATCCTGATAGTAGGAAATCTACTTCAGGATTCATTTACACTTTTGCAGAAGGAGCTGTTTCATGGCAGTCAAGACTACAGAAGTGTGTTGCATTATCCACAACTGAAGCAGAGTATATTGCTGCCGCAGAAGCTGGAAAAGAAATGTTGTGGTTAAAGCGTTATCTCCAAGAATTTGGAATCAAGCAAAAGGAGTACAGGGTACATTGTGACAGTCAGAGTGCTCTTGATTTGAGCAAGAACTCCATGTACCATTCCCGTACAAAACATATTGATATTCGCTATCATTGGATACGCGAGGTAATTGATCGACAACTGTTGAGACTAGTGAAGATCCATACAAAGGAGAATCCTGCGGATATGTCAACAAAGGTGGTGACTCGAGAGAAGTTGGAGTTATGCAGAGACATAACTGGAATGTTCGTGGATTCGGCTGGAGGGGGAGAATTGAAGATTTCCAGCTTACAATCTAGAAGCCCACTTTCTAGATATTCAAAGTAGGCAACCTCCAACCTTCTCCGTTCACAGCATTCCACCGCCATAGAATTTTTACTATAAATAGAGGTGAAAACCTCAGTTGTAAATCATCCCAAATCACTCAGAGAAGTGTAATCACAACCTAGATAGTATGTGTGAGTTTTGAGTTTTTTTTGTAAGAGTTTTGTAATACTCTGTAAATCTATTCTTGTGAGTAATAGAGTTGTTTTTCTCTCAAATTTGTATCTCCCAACGTCCAGGCGATCATCTCTTCCCAACAATCACAGGGTGATAGCTTAGCTGTTACAACTTAACCTCTTAAAAGCTCATTCACAGTCATAGTGGGAGTTAGTTGGCAAAACGAGACGAAAATTCAAATGATTAAAAAAGGTCGATGATAAATCCACACATCAAATCATTATTTCCATAAAAAGGTTGCATTAATAGTTATACAACAACCTATAAAAACATACTTCAACACGATCGTTATCATCATGGATTCTCTCTCCGTACTACCTTCCCCACCAGCCCAACCCACCATTCCAACCTCCTAGCTTAACAAAGCCACCATTACCATTTCCAACCCTACTCCAAATACTACCCCAAATTCTCTAAATAATTCCCCCATACCTATCATGTTGACACACACGTATGTCTAGGCGGGGAAACAATCAACTGGAGTTGCAGGCCATGATACAGTTAACGTGGCCATTCGTAAACAAAACAAAATATCCACGATTTATATCGGTAACTTGGCCGATGTCGATCACCATTGCCTTCAGAAAGTTCGAGTGGATTCAAAACATCGCATGGAGGAATGGTAGTAATTACGCTTTCATCAAGTTCGCTTCATACGAGCAAGCTTTAAAGGCGATTGATAACATGAATGGAAAAATTCTGTACGGTAACAGAATGAGGGTTGGATAAGCCAAGTTTGACAAACATCATTCTTCTTTAAAAAATGGCCGTAAGCAGGTTCCACATCAGTTTGGCTTCTCAGGAAGAAATGATTACTCTTCAACTAACTCAGAGGATGATAGGCGAAATATGGTTCATTTGCTTATGAATGATGAGATCTCTAGTGGCATGGATCGAATGGCTTTGATCTTTGACAAGATCGAGTTCTTGAAAGACAAACTTGTAGAGTGGCTCATTAATCGCAAAGCTACGGACATGTGCAGTTTATGGGGCAAATATGGAGCGGTGATTAGATGTTCCAACGATGAAAGCTTTCTAAATGTTTGTCAAGGGCCGCTGTATAATTGTAGTTCCGACAATTTTATCAAGGTCATCCCAATGAAAGAAAGGCGTGGCCGGTTTTCGAGAGGGACTTGGGTTGAAATTTGTGGTATACCCGTTGATTATGGTGACATGGAGAATGCTAAATCACTAGTTAAGGATTTTGGAGAGGTTTTTTACGTTTCAAAGTTGTCTTATGATCTTATTCCATCTTTATTTTCATGGAGGCTTTATAGGCCAAACCAATCGATAATGAAGTTTCAATTATGCTTAAAAATGAACAAATCGCCAAAATATGGATCCATGAGGCGGGAATGGAAATCAATCCTCTCGATCTTATTAACCCGGAGGATCTCGATAACCTTATTAATAGGGTCTATTCGACTATAAGAGAAGGTGATCCACAAAACAATAGTGAAGGTCAAGTTAATGGAGGTCCGATTATTGAAGATGAGGAGGCAAACAGAATTAAGTCACCGAAAACGGTACCTTCGACTCGTGTCCAGGACAACTACGGCAGTAATTTGGAATGTGATTCAAATTTTGAATTACATAAGTCACATTCGGGAGTTACATGTACAGAGGTTAATAGTGAAGTTATAAAGTCTAACTTGAATCTTGATGTTTATTAAAAATATAAAGTTGAGGATTTGATGAAAGGCTCGAAATATGTGCAGTTTATGGAGAAGGACAATGGCCCTTTTGTGAAAAAACTGCATGAAAATCCTAAAGTTAACCCAGATAATGCCTTTAGGGGATCTGAGGACAACTGTTTGATGTTCCTGTGGTGAATACGTCACATAACCCCAAAAATCCTTTATATACGTTCCCATGTAACAAACAATTCAAATTTATCTAAGATGAAGGATTTTGGGCCACATTTGGCCAATTCCAACGAAGATGGGCCTCAACAACAACAACCCAATTTAGATAAAAGAGAAATGAAATAAACGATAAGTTTGCTTGAGGACAAGCAAAGTCTATGTGTGGGATATTTGATATCGGGTAAAAAGTCACGTTTTTACCCCCGATATTAGCCCTATTCATGGAAAAGTAATTGACTTTATCATATAAGTAAGCATTTATTTGCTTAATTCGGTAGATTATGTCATTACGAAATCTATGTTTCAAGAATCACTAAAAACGGATAAAAAACAAAGAAAAAGGAGCAAAATCGGCTGAGACGATTCACTCACGTTTAAATTAATTTTGGAAATTATAATTCAGTTTATCCTATATTGTAGGGTACTCAATTACGAACGCATGGGCGAAAGAATTGCTTATAACGAACAAGAAATGAAGAAGTTAGAGTGAAAACGGTGAAGATCAAGTTACGACCTTGGAAGACCAAGTTATGATCCAGGAAACAAGTCTGACCAAGCAGCCATACGGCATTGGCCCATGGCCATGCCGTACGGGCTGCCCAAAGCCATACGGCTTGCCAAGATCCACAATCCACGCCCATGTTGCACAGTCCACCAACAGCCTACGGCCATGCCATACGGGCATGCCCCACGACCTGCCAACATCTAGCCCACGACTTTCCAGGGTCAGTTTGTGACTATTTAAAGGCCATTTTCCATCCCATTTTCAACACATCCAAACACCAAAAAAACACTCTAAAAAATCATTTATATTTTACTTCCTTAATTCTCGGCTTCCTCTCTCTCGGTTATCCCAATCAATCCGGGGAGAGCAAAGCATGAGACGAGTTAGGAAATAGTTAGTAATAGTAGCTAGCTTGGTACTGTAATGCTTTTGGATATTTTAGAAAAAATAAAAATGTTATTCTGCCCACATCATCCGGTACTATCTACCATTTCCCTCTATTAATTTATCATAATGTTCTTGTTTGATGTTTGTGATTTATTAATATTAGAAATGCTTATTACCATGATGTGTGATTAATTACTTTACTTTTTGCCATGATTTAGTTAGAGATGATTATTGTTTCGTATTCATTTTCAGTCTATGATATGAAACCTCGTTATTATCGTCATTCCACCAATAAACATAATTAAAACCTTTTATAAGTCGACAATTATAAAGGTAATTAACTATCTAAGTTTATAAGTTAGTCAAGGTATGAACCCATTGGAAATACTATAAAGTACATGGGGAATTACTATAGGACCAGATCAAGACACATATCAAGAGTATAAGACTCGCATAAATACTGTCACAATAGTAGAGTATAGTGTTGATGTACTATAGGACCACTTGAGCATGGTCAAGGTTAGAAGCTATGGAACCACTATAAGTGTAAGTACATTATGCAACCTCTATCTGAGAAGTACATTCTAGGAAACACTGAGAGTGAAGTACATGGTGGATAACTAAGGGATTTATTTGGTAGATCGTAAGGACTGGTTTAAATCATAAATGAGAATTTAACACACTAAAATATGTTGGTGAGTGATCCAATGATAATATTCAAATGTTAATCACTTTGTTTTGATGATGACACCAAGTCTTAAGTACTTAAAAGCGTATAGAAAAAAGTTCACGAGCCTACATGATCTCTAGCAAAAGACCGGCACACATAATAAAAAAGTCAAAAGAGTCCTTTGAAAAACTCAGGAAGTAGACATCTAGGTCCACAGTCAACCGTAGGTCAGACCGTGGATTAGTTGTACCTTAGTTTCTGAGAAACCAGGTACACGGTCGACTCCACGGCTGACCGTGGATCGACCACAATTCGTTCTATCCAAATTTCTTGAACAAATAAAGTTTTACCACTTCGGGACATGTATAATTCGTGAAGCTTTTTTCAACCTACTTAGAATAGTTTCTCCCTTCATATCAAAAAGATTTTTGGTCTCTAGGATGTTAGTCTAGCTTAATCTCACCTAATGACGCCTTAATGACACTTTAACTTGCAATTAAGGATAAATACATAAGTGTTACAAAATATCCTTTTGTACCTAATTACAAATCATCCTTTTAAATCTAAAATATATCTAGACATAATTAGGATGGTCATTAACTCCCAACTAAAGAGATGCTCTCCACTTGATTAATCATTAAGCATTACTTACATGCTTAAGTATGTTTATCTCTTTATGATTAGTGTAATTTTCTAGAAGTCTTCATTTAAAAAAAATTGGTCTTATTTGGAGGGTTGCAAGTAACCAATGAAAGAATATACTTACAACCAAATGTTGACAAAAGCTTAAAAGACTTGTGATATGATATTTGGAAGCTTGTGGTTTGTCAAGGGATAAAAATCTGCATTTTCCATTGTGGAAAATCAATGACACAATAGAAGGATAATGAGACTTTCCTCTTTTGCAAGCATATGTCAACTTCTATGAATGCATCCAAGATAAAAGGGGTTATTGTAACGACCCGACTTTTTCGACTTGCTTTTATGCCTTGTATTTTAGCGAAACTGCATTTTTGTGCGTACTGTGTTACTCTGTTACTCCGGAACCTTGGCACACGTGCTTTATATTCATATTTACCCTAAAACATGCCTTGGTGTTTGTGGAATGCTTAACTTGTCCATAGGATGCTTTATAACCGTTAGTGTTACTTGCCGTTACGAATAAACCGCGAATTGCGCGCACGTTTAACCTTTGTCGGAACCGGAACTTTTGGACTGTGAAATATTAATTATTATTTTATAATAATAATTACTTGGGCCTTTGGATGCTTAATTTTATTTATTTAATTGCTAAAGCCCAATATTAGTCTTGTTGGACTTTCTACCTTTGTTGGGCTCAAGCCCACCCTACTCTAGCTATTGACCCAATTAATTAGCCCAAGTATTATTACTAGTGGCCCATAATAATAAATAAATAAATAAAGAAATTAATTAGTGAGTCATACTAGCATAATGGATAAGGATTATCCATATTGTCACTTAGAATTCTAGCATAATGATACACTTTAGACACCATTAGCCATAAAGCAAAACTTTGTCTCCCTCCCCCTCCCCTCAAAATCAGCACCCTTAGGTGCCATGTCACCAATCCATGTCATTTTATTTGCTTATAAATACTAGCCATTTACCTCACACTTGATCATTTGGTTTTCACACACACTTGTTCTTTCTTTCTTTCCTCTCTAGTTCTTCTTGTAAGTTTTCTTTTCCTTCTTCTTTTCCTTCCAATTTCGTAGTCATCATCATCATAATATGGAGATCAAAGTTCCTTTTAGCTTTGATCTTACTTATATCTTGTTGATTCAAGCATGAATCTTTCAAGAACATGGAAGATTCAAGCTTTCTAGCTTGAATCTTCATATCTTTTGTAGATCTACTTCTTTTATACTTTAATCTTTCTATTTTGTGATAAAGATTCAAACTTTTATTTGTAATCTTCATGCATCTTCAAGATCCAAGCTTTATGCTTCAAGATCTTCAAGAACAAACAAGATGCAAGCTTTCTAGCTTGAATCTTCATATTTTTTTTGTTAGATCTAAGTTCTTTTTGCTTTGATCTTGTTATTTTGTTGAAAAGATTCAAATTTTAATTTGTAATCTTCATGTATCTTCAAGATCCAAGCTTTATGCTTCAAGATCTTCAAGAACACTTAAAGGTTCAAGCTTTCTAGCTTTGTAACCTTGTAACTTGTGTGAAATGGATCCAAGCTCTCTAGCTTAGGGTTCCATCACCACATTTGACTTGGATTGTGCATATACTTGTTGAATTGATGTAAAGTTTGTAGCTTTAGTTGTTATTGTGAATTGAAATTGTGTTAAGACTAAGGATATGATGTAACCTTGGTTCATCATCCATCTAAGACTCATGAATGAGTTGTGTTCTTACTTGGTCTTAACATATTGTGTATTGATGGTGAATCTTGGTCAAAAATGATGCTAAACCATCAACGAGTTGTACACTTGAAGCTACAAGCATCAAGGATGAGAACCGTGATGAGCATTAAGCACCAAGAACCCCACCGGAGCACTTGTCCACTGATTTTCGTATCTGATCAGACCACCTGGGCTACTAGAAAGTTGATTTTCTGTTATTTTGGTTTGAGTAGATATTTTCCGTTTAGGCCTCGTCTTAATACGAGTTACGGTTTAGGAGTTATGGCCCTCCGAGAGTCACTACACCCTATTAACGTTGTGCTGAAATTTCTGACCTACTCGCACTTAAACCGTCGCCACGGTCAAACGAAGACGAGTTAGGTTCTGAAAATTGGTCAGCTATTAGGGGACTCATATACAGAGCCATTTCCACTGACTATGCGTCTTTTAGATTTACGTAGAGGTCGTAGCAGCTGACCGAAGTCAGCCTATTGTTTTGATCTCTATTCTCGTCGAACTTACTTAGTTTTTATGATGATGAATGATGATGATGATGACACTTAAACTTAATTATGAACTATTTGAACTTATAAAGACAACCTACTAACCTAGTAACCTTTGATTTAGGTTGACGACCTTTCGGACCGACTTACTACTTGTGTACTTTCATTACCGACTTTACCGCTTTTATCACTGTGAGTTATAGCATCCCTTTTTACTTTAACTATTTTGGGACTGAGAATACATGCGCTTTTTACGTTTTACATACTAGGCACGAGTACTTAAACTTTATATATGTGTGGGTTATATAACGGCATAATCATTCCCTTTAGCACGGTAACGTTTAGTCATTGGTCTTTGAACCGGTGAACGCGAATCTTAGATATGGATCCATAGGGTTTGACATCCCCACTCGGGCTAGTCGCGCTAGCATTTAACGAGTGTTTAATACTTCATGAACATACGAACTCGCCAAGTGTACTTTCAGGGGGTTATAAACGTTAAGTCTAGTTACCGGGTGCCCACGGTTATACATATACTTTTCATACTGTTTTGATACGCTGTTGCAGCACTGAAATCTCGTGGCCTATCTTACGTTACTATTACAACTTAAACTATAGCTCATCAACATTCGTGTTGACTTTTTAAGCGTGTATTTCTCAGGTGCCTAGAGGTTTATTGCTTCCGCTGTTAGACTTGATGTCATGCTGTTATTGAATGGCTGTTAAGGACCTGCTGTATTAGTTATCCGCTGCATTACTAGAGATGTCTCAAATTATGAAACCTATGTTTTGCATTCGTAATCTTATGTTATTTTGGAACAATGGTTTGTAATAAGTTTTATGACATGTTATCTTTGTAAAACGTTGTCTTTTTAATGAATGCAAATCGATTTTCAAATAGCATATATTGTTTGACCTTGTGATGATCCTGTTGTTGATGAACCGTACACGATGGTTTTGTACGGGGTGTCACAGTTGGTATCAGAGCATTGGTTGTAGGGAATTAGGTTGCATTAGTGAGACTAGACCGACCCGAGTAGGATTCACTAATAGGACTAATCTACAACTTGCTAGTTTACTTGTTTCTGCGAGACTTACTGCATGCTACTGCTTACTTTTACTGCTATGTGATCTTACTGCATACTATTGCTTATCTTTACTGCCATGCGAACTTGCTGTATGCCTATTTCTGCCTTTGCATGATTACTACCTGCTTTCACATGTTATCTCTGATTAGTACTGATTGCCATGCTAGGTTGCTATAGTGCCTAATACTTGCTTGCTTATGACTTACTGATATGGAAAATTTATTTTCCTTGTTCAGATGTCGGATATTCCACCTGTCATCATTTTGGACAACGATTCGGACTCGTCAGCCACCTCACCTACTGCTGCTACCAACACACAGATCCCGTTAACCAGGGACCCCGGCGCTTCATCCTCCGGAACCAGCAGCCATACACCTGTACCAGTGGTTACCGCAGTCGGAGCCCAGGACCCTCCGGAGATTCCAACTCCAGTTGCTCCGGTACCTCAGGAGCCACTGTGATGACCCGGGAATTTCCGACCAAATTTTAAACTTAATCTTTATATGATTGCGATATGATAAGCAAAGTCTATTAAACTGAATCTCAAAATTTTTGAACTATTTTCATGAATGCATTTACCCTTTGGCTATTCCCGACGATTCACGAACAATTATTTGTAAATAAAGATGTACAGGTGTATACATATATAAATATAAATAAACATAATAATTGTGAATAATATAATTTAATCATTTAAATTAAGAAATTTTTTATTATTATATATATAAAATTATTAATAACATGTAATGTTTATATCTGATATAATAAATTTAATTATAAGTTAAACTATAAAGTGTTATAGTAATAATGTTATTACTTACTATAATTGTTATAGTAATAATATTATTACTTTCAATATTAATATCCACATTAGTATTAATAATATTATTATGGATATAAATATAAACTGTTATATTATTATAACTAATATTATGGTAATTAGCATTACTAATAGCATCATTAATAATATTAGTATTATCATCATTATCATTATAGTTATCAACATTATTAATAGAAAATAATACAATTTAATACGATTATCATTAATAACATTATTATTATAATAATTACTTTTAATCTTATTAATATTAGGATAATTTTGATAAAGTTATTATTAGTATTATTATTATTAATTCTATTATCATTATTACTAGTATTATTATTAAAAATTAATAATATCAGATTTTATTAGTAGAATTATATTACTAATTAATATTACAGGATTTAATATAAGAGATATATATAAATAATTGATATTTATTTGTAAACATAAATACAGATATATAAGGATATATATTTACAGATACAAAAACTGATCCACACCATTTCAGTTCCATGTCATTATCTTGATATATATTATTATTAATTTAATTATAATTATTAATATTAATAATACATTTAATAATTATTAAAATTTATTTTATAAACTATAAAAATTAGAACAAGAACGTACCATCTGTTTTTAGTTGCTATCATACTATTTTTGATTACCAAAAACAAGTACCAATCAGATATAAGAAAACAAATTCTGTTAGGGATACCTTTCTCCTTCATTTTTTTTATTTATTTATTTCCTGTCCTTTTAACCATGGTTGAATAATTACGGTTTATCACATAATTTCTATATAACTCAATCCATATTAGTGTTAAAGGAATCATATGACTTTTCCCATATTCAATTATCAATTTAACAGTTTTTATTTTATTGAATTTAAACAAAAAATAGCAAGAACACAGCTTGTTCTCTGTTTCACTTTCATTTTTCAATCAGAATGATTTCGTAATCAATTTCAAAACTATAAATGCAGTCTTGTTTAAATTCTGATACTCAAACTATATGCAAAAGCTAAGCTTCCAATTCTTTATATTGAGTATGAATTTTAGAGTCAAAGTTAATTGTCAAAAGTCAAACGTTATGATCTTTACAAAAATTCGAATTCGTTGTTAAGTTTTAAGCAAAATTGATGACTCAGAAAGTTTCTATGATAGGTTTAAAACTTACTTCGTGTTATAATTATAACCCAAAAGTGTCTGGAATTTAAAAACGCGTTTTGAGTTCTTTGTTCTTCATCACGACTGCTACTGTGTCTTTTTTATTTATTTTTTTTTTATCCCAAAACCCATGAAGTGGATCGTAGCTGTATCATTGAAGTTCCTAAATTAAGATAGAAATCAATTCGTGTTATAGATGAGTATTGATACTCTGGTCGATTTTGATTTTCTGTGAAGAAGGTGAATAAAGGGAACCAGAGAAATAAATGGTATAAAAATAAATAAATCGAATGTTTAATCAGAAATATGGGCAGCAACTCAATGGTTCAGGGGTGTTCGGGTATTCGAGAGGTCGCAGGTTCGAGTCTCGTTTGAGGCAAATCTTTTTGGGAAAAAGCTTAAGGTAGTTTTATTATTATTATTATTATTATTATTATTATTATTATTATTATTATTATTATTATTATTATTATTATTATTATTATTATTATTATTATTATTATTATTATTATTATTATTACTAATTACTAATTATTATTAGGATTATTATTATTATTGTTACCATGAATATTGTTATTGTTATGTTATTGTTATTAGTAGTAATTATAATTACTTATACAAAGACTAATACTATAATTGTAATATTATTACTAATATTATTATTATTACAAAGTATTAATATTTAGGATTATTATTATTATTGATATAGTTAGTATTATAATTATTACCAATATCATATTTATAATTATAAGTATTAAGTACATTACTTGTCATTAATATAGTTTATATTACTTTTATTAATAAGATTGATATTATTAATATTGTTATTATTATTATTATTATTATTGTATTTATTACTAAAATGATTTGGAACAAGTTATAACAAAAGTATAATGATTGGCAACATTATAGTTTAAAAATTATAATAAAAGTTGATATGATAAAATGTTGGAACCTAGTTATAAAATAACACGAACACATGTACGATTATAAATATGACTACGAAATCAAGTTATAGGAACTATTGTTATAAGTTTAGAAATTAAAAGTTTATAATAAATCTGATTATTATTATTAACACCGTTATTTATTATCATTATATCATAAAAGTAAAATATCATATTATTATTATTAGTATTAGTACTATTATTATTATTATTATTATTATTATTATTATTATTATTGTTAACACTTAAAATATTATCTTAGTATTAATAAACAAATGATATATATATATATATATATATATATATATATATATATATATATATATATATATATATATATAAATATATTAATACTTATAACATAACAAAATTTAATATTTTTATGCACAAAATAAATATAAGAAACATATATATATATATATATATATATATATATATATATATATATATATATATATATATATATATATATATATATATATATATATATATATATATATATATATATATATATATATATATATATATATATATATATATATATATATATATATATATATATTAATAATATAGAAAGGACATAACTAATAAATTTATATATATATTTATTCGATTACCACTATGTATATTAATATATATACAAATGATATAGGTTCGTGAATCCAAGGCCAACCCTGCATTGTTCAGTATTGTCATATGTATTTTTACTACAAAATACAGTAGAGTGAGTTTCATTTGCTCCCTTTTACTCTTTACATTTTTAGGACTGAGAATACATGCACTGCTTTTATAACTGTTTTACGAGATGGACACAAGTAATCGAAACTACATTCTATGGTTGGATTATCGAATCGAATATGCCCCTTTTTATTAAGTCTGGTAATCTAAGAATTAGGGAACAGACACCCTAATTGACGCGAACTCTAAAGATAGATCTATCGGGCCCAACAAGCCCCATCCAAAGTATCGGATGCTTTAGTACTTCGAAATTTATATCATGTCCGAAGGAGGATCCCGGAATGATGGGGATATTCTTATATGCATATTGTGAATGTCGGTTACCAGGTGTTCAATCCATATGAATGATATTTTTGTCTCTATGCATGGGACGTATGTTTATGAGAAATGGAAATATGAAATCTTGTGGTCTATTAAAATTATGAAATGATTATTTATGATAAACCAATGAACTCACCAACCTTTTGGTTGACACTTTAAAGCATGTTTAATCTCAGGTACGAAAGAAACCTTCCGCTGTGTATTTGCTCATCTTAGAGATATTACTTGGAGTCATTCATTACATATTTCAAATGACGTTGCATTCGATTCGTTGAGTTCATCAAGATTATTATTAAGTCAATTATAGTAAGATATATTACGAAATGGTATGCATGTTGTCAACTTTCGATGTAATGAAAGATTGTCTTTTCAAAAATGAATGCAATGTTTGTAAAATATATCATATAGAGGTCAAGTACCTCGCGATGTAATCAACTGTTGTGAATCGTTTATAATCGATATGGACTTCGTCCGGATGGATTAGGACGGGTCGCTTCAGTTGGTATCAGAGCGGAGGTCTTAGCGAACCAGGTCTTGCATTAGAGTGTCTAAATAGTAGTTGTTTAGATGCATTAGTGAGTCTGGACTTCGACCGTGTCTACATGTCAAAAAGTTTTGCTTATCATTTCTAGTCGGAAATCATCTGCTTATCATCCTTAGAAAATTACCTGCTTATCATTCTTAGTCTAGACACATCCTACTGCAATGATTGCATGAATAGTGTATAGACAAAAAAATTCGTATCTTAGTGTATCTGCTAATTCATATCTTAGCATATCTGTTACTGTAGACTTTGCCTGACAACTTCCGTGAATTCCTCCGTAACTTATGGAATTTTTAGTATTATATATGCATATGTAAATTATGTATTGCAGGGTACTAATCTACATCATATAATCTGTTTCTTATCAAAAATACTTAATCCGATCATACGAGATGAATCCCTCAACCAGTTCGAGTCCCTCAGATTTCGATAGCTAATCCGATAGTTATTCCGACAGCTATTCCGACATGGATATTCACCTAAGATCCGGAGGCAACGTCACCAGAATGAATCAACCAATCAATCATCCCCAATTCATCTGATGGGTTCGTAGTCGACTTAACAGATGGAGACGAGAGGAAGGCGATCCTTTCCACCCACCAACCAAATTTACCTTTTGGCAATGAACCTGAAGCACTTACCGGCGAACCAGTCTGAAACACCATTTTCACCCCCATTCCCGAATATCTCACCACGATTGTATTCTATCTAAAATTCTAAACCTTATTCATCCGCTCGTACCGACCGACAATCATCCCGGAATAATAGAAGAAGTCAACGAACTTCGCGCTCGAGTAATCAATCTGGAGAATATGGTGCAAAAATTACCAGCTTCAACAACATCAACGGCACCAACAGTACCATCAATAACAATACCAGTACCATCAACAACCCATGCCTCGACGTCTCATTCTATACCTTGAGTACAATTATCGTTCTACGTATCATTCTACATCATTTATCTTCGTTAGACATGGCGATTATGTAATCTCTAATGTTTTAGAGATTATATATTCTTGTTCCAACGGTAAATCAAATGAGTTTAATATCACATTGACTCATTAAATCCATGGTTACATCTGAAGAAAATATATATGTAAGTATATTTTCATAAAAATTGTAATTAAAAATTCTTTCGTACAAACTGTTAATGGTGAAAATATTTTTAACGGGTAGGTAATACCCGAGGAATATTCAGATTTCACATTAATAAGTTACACTGTATATTCTTCGAAGCTGATTCAACAGTCGTTTATTATCCTACTTACATCCACCGATATAAATCCGTTCACCACAGAATAACCATATTCATCCAATTTCATATTTGGATTTTGATTTATCAGAATCCAACAAGTGGCATAATGAAGAAAACATTTGACAAAATAAAATTTGTTAGAAACAAACAAATTAACTATGAGAAATTTTATTAAGAATCCACGCTAACTGTTCCTAGCTAATTGTTCCTAGCTAACTGTTAATTTCTTATTACATTTATTTATCTCAATTTAATTATCGCAATTTTATTTATCATCATTTAATTTCTGTTATTTACTTTACGCACTTTATTTATCGTCATTTAATTTCTGTATTTATTTTACGCACTTTAAATATCTGGACACGTATACAAGGTTTTGACATATCATATCGACGCATCTATATATATTATTTGGAATAACCATAGACACTCTATATGCAGTAATGCGGGAGTTAGCTATACAGGGTTGAGGTTGATTCTACAATAATATATATAATTTGAGTTGTGATCGAGTCTGAGACATGTACACGGGTCACGATATGTATTAATTAATTCGAATATTATATAGTAAACTATATATGAATTATTATTGGTACACTGCTAACTGTGGACTATCAACGGAGGACTATCAACATTGGACAATTAAAATGAATTAAAATATTGACTATAACATATGAAACTAAACAATTCTTCAAGTTGCCACTTGATTTCATCTTCAACCTCATTTGTATTTTGATGATTACAATCTGCGTTTAAACCTTTCATGATTCTTGAAAACACCTCAATCGAGAGGATGAACCAACCGAACTTCATCTACGGAAGGAAAAATTTATGCATATAGTTATGCACCTGAGAAACTCTCGACAATTGAGTAAAAGTTTAACACGTAGCCGCATCAGATCCTTTGGCATTTATTAGCAAAAATAACTTTGCGATCCCTCTTCAAAGTAGCCAATTTTGTCACAGCTCCAGCAAGTCAACTTCGACTTGTCATTCGAAGTAGCCTTACTATAATCCTGATATATACGATTACCCTTTTGATACCTGAGAATTCTTTTATATTCCACCATATTACCAACAGATGTACCAGCAACCTCGTTGCTTCTTGGCATAAATCTCTCTGACAAATCATTATATTTATTCATTGAAACTCTATCATATAATCATCCACATCTTGTAACAAGAACTGCCATACCAATTACCGGGAATCAGCAATCAGTACTTTGAAAACTCACAGCATATCTACATCAACAGTTATATGTATGACATTTATCTCTAAGAATTATTATCTCTCATTCTGAAATTCTGAAAAGCACTCAGTCACAAATCAATACTCTGAATGTTGAAAAAGCTGAATGAAGCAGCAGAAACCATAGACAACCGTAAACAACCTTAATCATCGGAAGTTGGATGATAAAGAATAGTATGTTGGAAAAGCTCAGAAAAATTGGAACTGGAAAACGGATTGAGCTAACCACGAAGGAGACCAAGGACAAATACAAGGACCATACCATATATTCAAAGAATCCAGGTAATTCTGGATCCGATGAAACCTTCAACGAATATCTTGCTCCGTACTCATGTTAAAAATCTTGCAGAAAAATCTTTCTTCATCAACCATCGAACTTAGAAATTCCAAAATATCATCATCAATATCTTCGATATTTTTGAGGATATTTTCATAATTATTCTCGTCCGAAATTATATACCTCTTCGTGCTTCCTGTGTATCATTATATTGGAAACATTCAATAGAAAATTTAGTACCGAAAAGCAGATTATGTAAAACTATAAAGAAAGTCGTGGACAAATCACAAAGAATAAGTTTGACTTCAAAGAATCCAAATGATTTAATGTCTGCTAAAGTATTTAGTGAATATCTTACTCCTTACTCTAAACCCTTGCAGACAATAGTTTCTATAATCCTCTGATCTTAGATATTCTGAAATATTATCGTATCTTTCATTATAAATATCCTCCATATTTCTGAAGATATTTTTTTATAACTATTCTTATCTGAAATCATTAATCTCTTCGTGCTATCAGTATTACATCATATAGAAACTGTTAGTTTCTATATTCTGTAAACTTTCGAGCTTAAAATATGAATGTAATTGAAGTAATGTTGAGAACTGATGCATGAGTTAGTATAATATAATGACACTTGATCAACGTGATTATATTACAGTAAGTCATGCTGAGTTTCTAATGGAACGTGATGATTCACAGATCATAACGTCATCCTGTCCCATGTTACAAAACTCTCTCATTCTGCTTAACTTCTGAACATATCAAGAAAATATATTCTTGATAGTTCTATTCTCAGAGGTTCGGGTAATTTGAAAAATCAAATCGTGCGATTACGTTCTTTCTTGTTTAGAACATTAAATTCATTCGAAACTCCACATTTAGGAATTCTGGATCATTATTCGCTTGATTTTAAAGTCGGGAAGAGAAAACAAAAGAATGAAGATCTGAAATAAATGAGAGTATAAATCGCAGTAAATTGGAGAGAGTATTAACTGTGGATGTCAATAATTACAGAAGGACGGAAGCAGAGACATCAAAATAGAAAAGAAGATATAAAACCCAACAACAACTCAAAAGTTACAAACTGTGGATATTAATATGAATAGTAATATAAAGGCACAGTATAATTAAGAATAATATCATCCCAAGATAATAGTAGAAGAAAACAGATTTTTCTGGTGGAAGATTGAGAAAAAGGATGATAGAAATGATAATTAGGAAAATTTTAAGGATTAGAACTGGACTAAGCATTTTCATAATCTTTTGGATGTATGAACTAAGAAAGAAAGTATATGAATGGTGAGAATAATGGAACGAATGAGTTTAATTTATAATGGAAATATCAGACATAGTAATCGAGGCAGATCATCGTATTTAATTATAGAGATCTTAATCTCCTTAATCGCCAAAGAATCAAATCTCACAGATTTCAAAGATTTTCTTTAAATCCCTTGAATTCCGGAATTCAACCCTGACTCTGTCAAAAGTTAAGATGAATCTTTACTTTCCTATTTCACTCTTTGGTGATAGCTTCATTCGTACTCTTCGAATAATCGAATTATTTTAACCATATTACTCAATGATTATAAACCTCAAGTTATCAACTCATATTTGTCATGAAAACATTTTTATTGTTAGCCATGACCACCTTACTCAAATTTCGGGACGAAATTTCTTTAACAGGTAGGTACTGTGATGACCCGGGAATTTCCGACCAAATTTTAAACTTAATCTTTATATGATTGCGATATGATAAGCAAAGTCTATTAAACTGAATCTCAAAATTTTTGAACTATTTTCATGAATGCATTTACCCTTTGGCTATTCCCGACGATTCACGAACAATTATTTATAAATAAAGATGTACAAGTGTATACATATATAAATATAAATAAACATAATAAATGTGAATAATATAATTTAATCATTTAAATTAAGAAAATTTTTATTATTATATATATAAAATAATTAATAACATGTAATGTTTATATCTGATATAATAAATTTAATTATAAGTTAAACTATAAAGTGTTATAGTAATAATGTTATTACTTACTATAATTGTTATAGTAATAAAATTATTACTTTCAATATTAACATCCACATTAGTATTAATAATATTATTATGGATATAAATATAAACTGTTATATTATTATAACTAATATTATGGTAATTAGCATTACTAATAGCATCATTAATAATATTAGTATTATCATCATTATCATTATAGTTATCAACATTATTAATAGAAAATAATACAATTTAATACGATTATCATTAATAACATTATTATTATAATAATTACTTTTAATCTTATTAATATTAGGATAATTTTGATAAAGTTATTATTAGTATTATTATTATTAATTCTATTATCATTATTACTAGTATTCTTATTAAAAATTAATAATATCAGATTTTATTAGTAGAATTATATTACTAATTAATATTACAGGATTTAATATAAGAGATATATATAAATAATTGATATTTATTTGTAAACATAAATACAGATATATAAGGATATATATTTACAGATACAAAAACTGATCCACACCATTTCAGTTCCATGTCATTATCTTGATATATATTATTATTAATTTAATTATAATTATTAATATTAATAATACATTTAATAATTATTAAAATTTATTTTATAAACTGTAAAAATTAGAACAAGAACGTACCATCTGTTTTTAGTTGATATCATACTATTTTTGATTACCAAAAACAAGTACCAATCAGATATAAGAAAACAAATTCTGTTAGGGATACCTTTCTCCTTCATTTTTATTTATTTATTTATTTCCTGTCCTTTTAACCATGGTCGAATAATTACGGTTTATCACATTATTTCTATATAACTCAATCCATATTAGTGTTAAAGGAATCATACGACTTTTCCCATATTCAATTATCAATTTAACAGTTTTTATTTTATTGAATTTAAACAAAAAATAGCAAGAACACAGCTTGTTCTCTGTTTCACTTTCATTTTTCAATCAGAATGATTTCGTAATCAATTTCAAAAACTATAAATGCAGTCTTGTTTAGATTCTGATACTCAAACTATATACAAAAGCTAAGCTTTCAATTCTTTATATTGAGTATGAATTTTAGAGTCAAAGTTAATTGTCAAAAGTCAAACGTTATGATCTTTACAAAAATTCGAATTCGTTGTTAAGTTTTAAGCAAAATTGATGACTCAGAATGTTTCTATGATAGGTTTAAAACTTACTTCGTGTTATAATTATAACCCAAAAGTGTCTGGAATTTAAAAACGCGTTTTGAGTTCTTTGTTCTTCATCACGACTGCTACTGTGTCTTTTTTATTTATTTTTTTTTATCCCAAAACCCATGAAGTGGATCGTAGCTGTATCATTGAAGTTCCTAAATTAAGATAGAAATCAATTCATGTTATAGATGAGTATTGATACTCTGGTCGATTTTGATTTTCTGTGAAGAAGGTGAATAAAAGGAACCAGAGAAATAAATGGTATAAAAATAAATAAATCGAATGTTTAATCAGAAATATGGGCAGCAGCTCAATGGTTCAGGGGTGTTCGGGTATTCGAGAGGTCGCGGGTTCGAGTCTCGTTTGAGGCAAATCTTTTTGGGAAAAAGCTTAAGGTAGTTTTATTATTATTATTATTATTATTATTATTATTATTATTATTATTATTATTATTATTATTATTATTATTATTATTATTATTATTATTATTATTATTATTATTATTACTAATTACTAATTATTATTAGGATTATTATTATTATTGTTACCATGAATATTGTTATAGTTATAATTACTTATACAAAGACTAATACTATAATTGTAATATTATTACTAATATTATTATTATTACAAAGTATTAATATTTAGGATTATTATTATTATTGATATAGTTAGTATTATAATTATTACCAATATCATATTTATAACTATAAGTATTAAGTACATTACTTATCATTAATATAGTTTATATTACTATTATTAATAAGATTGATATTATTAATATTGTTATTATTATTATTATTATTGTATTTATTACTAAAATGATTTGGAACAAGTTATAACAAAAGTATAATGATTGGCAACATTATAGTTTAAAAATTATAATAAAAGTTGATATGATAAAATGTTGGAACCTAGTTATAAAATTACATGAACACATGTACGATTATAAATATGACTACGAAATCAAGTTATAGGAACTATTGTTATAAGTTTAGAAATTAAAAATTTATAATAAATCTGATTATTATTATTAACACCGTTTTTATTATCATTATATCATAAAAGTAAAATATCATATTATTATTATTAGTATTAGTACTATTAATATTAATATTATTATTATTGTTAACACTTAAAATATTATCTTAGTATTAATAAACAAATGATATATATATATATATATATATATATATATATATATATATATATATATATATATATATATATATATATATATACTTATAACATAACAAAATTTAATATTTTTATGTACAAAATAAATATAAGAAACATATATATATATATATATATATATATATATATTAATAATATAGAAAGGACATAACTAATAAATTTATATATATATTTATTCGATTACCACTATGTATATTAATATATATACAAATGATATAGGTTCGTGAATCCAAGGCCAACCCTGCATTGTTCAGTATCGTCATATGTATTTTTACTGCAAAATACAGTAGAGTGAGTTTCATTTGCTCCCTTTTACTCTTTACATTTTTGGGACTGAGAATACATGCACTGCTTATATAACTGTTTTACGAGATGGACACAAGTAATCGAAACTACATTCTATGGTTGGATTATCGAATCGAATATGCCCCTTTTTATTAAGTCTGGTAATCTAAGAATTAGGGAACAGACACCCTAATTGACGCGAACTCTAAAGATAGATCTATCAAGCCCAACAAGCCCCATCCAAAGTACCGGATGCTTTAGTACTTCGAAATTTATATCATGTCCGAAGGAGGATCCCGGAATGATGGGATATTCTTATATGCATATTGTGAATGTCGGTTACCAGGTGTTCAATCCATATGAATGATATTTTTGTCTCTATGCATGGGACGTATGTTTATGAGAAATGGAAATATGAAATCTTGTGGTCTATTAAAATTATGAAATGATTATTTATGATAAACCAATGAACTCACCAACCTTTTGGTTGACACTTTAAAGCATGTTTATTCTCAGGTACGAAAGAAACCTTTCGCTGTGTATTTGCTCATCTTAGAGATATTACTTGGAGTCATTCATGACATATTTCAAAAGACGTTGCATTCGAGTCGTTGAGTTCATCAAGATTATTATTAAGTCAATTATAGTAAGATATATTACGAAATGGTATGCATGTTGTCAACTTTCGATGTAATGAAAGATTGTCTTTTCAAAAACGAATGCAATGTTTGTAAAATGTATCATATAGAGGTCAAGTACCTCGCGATGTAATCAACTGTTGTGAATCGTTTATAATCGATATGGACTTCATCCAGATGGATTAGGATGGGTCGCTTCAGTTGGTATCAGAGCGGAGGTCTTAGCGAACCAGGTCTTGCATTAGAGTGCCTAACTAGTAGTTGTTTAGATGCATTAGTGAGTCTGGACTTCGACCGTGTCTGCATGTCAAAAAGTTTTGCTTATCATTTCTAGTCGGAAATCATCTGCTTATCTTCCTTAGAAAATTACCTGCTTATCATTCTTAGTCTAGACACATCCTACTGCAATGATTGCATGAAGTGTATAGACAAAAAAATTCGTATCTTAGTGTATCTGCTAATTCATATCTTAGCATATCTGTTACTGTAGACTTTGCCTGACAACTTCCGTGAATTCCTCCGTAACTTATGGAATTTTTAGTATTATATATGCATATGTAAATTATGTATTGCAGGGTACTAATCTACATCCTATAATCTGTTTCTTATCGAAAATACTTAATCTGATCGTACGAGATGAATCCCTCAACCAGTTCGAGTCCCTCAGATTTCGAAAGCTAATCCGATAGTTATTCCGACAGCTATTCCGACTTGGATGTTCACCTAAGCTCCGGAGGCAACGTCACCAGAATGAATCAACCAATCAATCATCCCCAATTCATCTGATGGGTTTGTAGTCGACTTAACAGATGGAGACGAGAGGAAGGCGATCCTTTCCACCCACCAACCGAATTTACCTTTTGGCAATGAACCTGAAGCACTTACCGGCGAACCAGTCTGAAACACCATTTTCACCCCCATTCCTGAATATCTCACCACGATTGTATTCTATCTAAAATTCTAAACCTTATTCATTCGCTCGTACCGACCGACAATCATCCCGGAATAATAGAAGAAGTCAACGAACTTCGCGCTCGAGTAATCAATCTGGAGAATATGGTGCAAAAATTACCAGCTTCAACAACATCACCGGCACCAACAGTACCATCAATAACAACACCAGTACCATCAACAACCCATGCCTCGACGTCTCATTCTATACCTTGAGTACAATTATCGTTCTACGTATCGTTCTACATCATTTATCTTCGTTCGACATGGCGATTATGTAATCTCTAATGTTTTAGAGATTATATATTCTTGTTCCAACGGTAAATCAAATGAGTTTAATATCATATTGACTCATTAAATCCATGGTTACATCTGAAGAAAATATATATGTAAGTATATTTTCATAAAAATTGTAATTAAAAATTCTTTCGTACAAACTGTTAATGGTGAAAATATTTTTAACGAGTAGGTAATACCCGAGGAATATTCAGATTTCACATTAATAAGTTACACTGTACATTCTTCGAAGCTGATTCAACAGTCGTTTACTATCCTACTTACGTCCACCGATATACAAATCCGTTCACCACAGAAGAACCATATTCATCCAATTTCATATTTGGATTTTGATTTATCAGAATCCAACAAGTGGCATAATGACTACCGGTCGCCGATCGCTGCCACCCCCAGCTGATTTATCATCCGACGACTCATCTACAGATGACACTAGTGACGATGACTCTGACGAGGAGGACCCTGATGATGCACCTGTGCAGCCATCCTCCACCCCGCCGAAGAAGCGGTACCGTTTCGATGGCACCGTTATTCCGGGGATTAACGGAGGACGAGCATTCACTGACGCACATGGCCAGAGTTGTAGGGTTACTGCCTATAAGCGGGTTGTGCCTTACCCGGCTGATCCGTTCGTGCATAAGCCTTACCCCGTGCAGCATCTACCTCTAGAGCCGGACCATCTGCACCAGCAGTACCACCTGTACCAGCAGCACCGCCTGCTCTTCCAGCCCTTCCCTCTGTCGAGGAACTAGCAAGGGAGGTGGAGATCCTCCGTGCTCGGGTGACTGAGCTAGAGGAGAAGATGTCCCATGTGCTGGACATCCTTTACCCACCGTCACCATAGAGCTTTGTAGTAGGTTTCATTTTGTAATCTCGTTTGTAGCTCCATGTTTTCCTTATGTAATGTGCGAACTTATGCGGATGTATGCAACTCTTTATTAATGAATGGAACTTCGTATTGTTAAATTCTTGCACAGTGTTCTATCTACATTACTGTATGTTAGTTTTGCGGTATTTATACCTGGTTGCGTTACTATATTGGCATGCATTATGTTGTTTCCCTGTTTACTATATACGGTATTATTGTATGTTGTATGCTTGATTTTGACTTAAGTCAAAACTTTTGTTTCGAAGGGCAATGGCAAACACACGAACAACACCCACAGCAGCTCAAATCGAAGAGATGATTAATGAACGAGTCGCCGCAGCCTTGGCAGAAATGAACCCTCAAACTGAACCACCGCCGGTTATCCAACCCGTTTAAGGGGCCTGTTGGTCTCACAAGATGGTTTGAAAAGCTTGAATCTGTATTCCGAGTCAGCAACTGTTCCGAGTCTAACAAAACCAAATTTGCTTCCTGCACGCTATCTGATGGCACCCTCACGTGGTGGAACACCATGGCTCAGGCACAAGTATTGATGAGGCGTATGCTACGCCATGGGAGGAGTTCAAAGCGGCTATGATTGATGAGTATTGTCCGAGAACCGAGATACAAAAGATGAAAATGGAGTTTATGCAATTGAAAGCTGTTGGCAACAATCTCGATGGTTACAATCGAAGGTTTCTTGAGTTAGCTCTTATGTGTCCTACCATGGTCACCCCGAAATTCAAGCGTATGCAGAGATACTTTTGGGGACTCCCTAAGTCCATCAAGGGTAATGTCACCTCGTCCAAGCCACCGAATGTTCCCGAAGCAATGCGCATGACGCATACACTCATGAATCAGATCCTCATCGATGAACCAGAAAAGGCTAAATCCGAATCAGGAGCCAGTGGTGAGAAGCATAAGTGGGACTACAACAACAAGGGGAGGACCTATGATCAAACCCCTGCTAAGAGATACAACAACGGTGGAAACCCCAACCCCGGCACAAGCTCTAACCCGAACTACAAAGGTACCCTACCGCAATGCAAGAGGTGTTACAAACACCACACTGGGTATTGTAATGCGGTCCGTGAAAAGTGCAACAGGATCGGGCATGTTGGCAAGAACTGCAAGATTCCCATCCTAGCTGCAAGGACAAACCAAAACGGACCAAGAAAATGCTACGAGTGTGGACAGCAGGGCTACTTTAGGAATGATTGTCCCAATAAGAAGAAGGACGGCAGACCACCGCGTGGTAGAGCTTTCAATGTTAATGCAAGAGATGCACGCGATAACCCCGACTTGGTGACAGGTATATTTACTATCAACAATCGTTTAGCTTCTGTCCTATTTGATACTGGTGCCGATAGAAGTTATGTATGTAGACACTTTTACGATAAGATAAATTGGTCATTAGTTCCTTTAAAAGAAAGTATGCTAGTTGAGGTAGCCAATGGGAAACTTGAGAAAGTTGACCAAATTGGCCGAGGATCTATTATTAACATAGCTGGCGTGAATTTCGAAATTGACTTGATACCCATCAAATTGGGAAGCTTTGACGTGATTGTCGGCATGGACTGGTTGACTAAAGTAAGGGCCGATGTTATCTGTAGAGATAAAGCTCTTCGTATACCACAAGGAGATGGTGAGCCACTGGTTATATACGGAGAGAGATGTAGTTCGAAACTGAACCTCATTAGTTGTATGAAAGCGCAGAAGATCATGAAGAAAGGACGTCTTACTATTTTAGCACACGTGAAGGCTTTAGAATCAGAGGAGAAGAGTGTGAATGACGTGCAAATCGTGAATGAATTCCCTGACGTCTTTCCGGAAGAGTTGCCTGGATTACCGCCACCAAGAGCAGTGGAGTTCCAGATCGATCTAGTGTCGGGAGCTGCACCCGTAGCTCGCGCACCTTATCGACTAGCACCTTCCGAACTGCAAGAGTTGCAGAGTCAACTGCAAGAGTTGCTCGACCGAGGGTTTATCCAACCGAGCTCGTCGCCTTGGGGCGCACCTGTTTTATTCGTGAAGAAGAAGGACAGATCCTTCCGCATGTGTATCGACTACCGCGAACTCAATAAATTGACGATCAAGAATCGATATCCTCTTCCCCGAATTGACGATCTTTTTGATCAGCTGCAAGGATCAAGCGTTTACTCTAAGATCGATTTGCGATCCGGTTATCACCAGTTGAGAGTGAAAGAGAGTGATGTGATGAAGACTGCGTTTAGAACCCGCTATGGTCATTACGAGTTTCTCGTGATGCCGTTCGGATTAACCAACGCACCTGCCGTGTTCATGGACCTCATGAATCGTGTCTGCAAGCCATACCTGGATAAGTTCGTTATCGTTTTCATAGATGATACCCTCATCTATTTTCGAAGTGAAGAAGAACATGAACAACATCTTCGGTTAGTGCTCGAACTCTTGAGACAAGAGCAGCTTTATGCCAAATTCTCCAAGTGTGAATTTTGGCTGAAGGAAGTCCAATTTTTGGGTCATATTGTGAGTGATCAAGGTATGAAAGTTGATCCCGCCAAGATCAAGGCTATCAACATGTGGGAAACCCCCACTACTCCGACTCACATCCACCAATTTCTAGGTCTTGCCGGTTATTACCGAAGGGTCATTGAAGGGTTCTCTTTGATTTCGCGTCCTTTGACTGCGTTAACTCATAAATGGAAGAAGTTTGTTTGGGAGAAAGAACAAGAAGCAGCATTTCAAATCCTGAAGCAGAAGTTAACCACCGCACCTATCTTATCTCTTCCCGAAGGCAGTGACGACTTCGTTGTGTACTGCGATGCTTCGAAGAATGGTTTTGGTTGTGTATTGATGCAAAGAACGAAGGTTATTGCTTATGCATCTCGTCAACTGAAGGTCCACAAGCGAAACTACACTACTCACGATCTCGAACTTGGAGCCGTTGTCTTCGCATTGAAGCTGTGGAGACACTATCTTTATGGAACAAAGAGTACTATCTTTACCGATCACAAGAGTCTCCAACACATCTTCGATCAGAAGCAACTGAACATGAGACAGCGTCGATGGATTGAGACGCTAAACGACTACCATTGTGAACTTTGCTACCATCCGGGCAAGGCCAATGTTGTAGCTGACGCATTAAGTCGAAAGGAGAGGACGGTACCTCTTCGCGTTCGGGCTCTAAACATCACCATTCATTCGAACCTCCATAGCCAGATCCGAGTAGCCCAAGAAGAGGCTCTCAAAGAGGAGAACATACCTCGCGAATACCTGAACATTCTCGTCTCTAAATTCGAGGTTAAGGAGTGTGGACTCTGATGCTATGCCGGAAGAATTTGGGTACCTCGTTATGGAGATCTACGGAACCTTATACTTGATGAAGCCCACAAGTCAAGATATTCGATTCATCCAGGAGACGGAAAATTGGACCACGATCTTAAGGAACAGTATTGGTGGCCAAATCTTAAGAAGGATGTTGCAACTTATGTTGGAAGGTGTTTGACTTGTTTGAAGGTTAAGGCTGAACATCAGAGGCCATCTAGATTACTTCAGTAACCAGAAATCCCACAATGGAAATGGGAAGCAATTACAATAGATTTCATCACGAAGCTACCAAAGACGGTGGGCGGATACGATACAATCTGGGTTATCGTTGACCGCCTTACCAAATCTGCTCATTTTCTAGCGATGAAAGAAACAGATACAATGGAGAGACTTGCTCAACTGTACATCAAAGAGGTTATATCTCGTCATGGCGTGCCACTATCAATTATCTCAGATCGCGATCCCCATTTTGCTTCCAGATTCTGGCGTTCCTTACAAGAAGCCTTGGGAACTCGTCTTGACATGAGCACCGCGTATCACCCCCAGACCGACGGTCAGAGTGAACGAACGATTCAGACATTGGAGGACATGTTGCGTGCCTGTGTTATTAACTTTGGAAAGTCTTGGGAAAGGCATCTGCCGCTAGCCGAATTCTCTTACAACAACATTTATCATTCGAGTATTAAAGCCGCGCCTTTTGAAGCGTTGTATGGTCACAAGTGCCGTTCTCCTATTTGTTGGGCCGAGTTAGGTGAAGTGAAAATCACCGGACCCGAGATAGTTCATGAAACGACGGAGAAGATTTCTCAGATTCAGGCAAGACTTAAGACGGCCCGTGATCGCCAAAAGAGTTATGCTGATCTTAAACGTAAAGACTTCGAATTCAACGTGGGTGACAGAGTAATGTTGAAGGTCGCACCTTGGAAAGGTGTAATTCGTTTTGGAAAGTGCGGAAAGTTAAACCCGCGATACATTGGTCCTTTTGTAATTTTGGAACGTGTTGGACCCGTTGCTTACCTTTTGGATCTTCCGACTCAGTTGAGTGCTGTTCATCCTACCTTCCATGTATCAAATTTGAAAAAGTGTCTTGCTCCACCGGAACTTATCTACCATTGGAAGAACTTACGATTGATGACAAACTCCACTTCGTGGAGGAACCTGTAGAAATTATGGACCGTGAGGTCAAAACCTTGAAACGCAATAAGATTCCAATTGTCCGAGTTCGATGGAATGCCAAGCATGGACCTGAGTTTACCTGGGAACTAGAGGATCAAATGATGCAGAAGTATCCTCACCTTTTCCCGACTCCAACACCTGCCTCAGCTTAAATTTCGGGACGAAATTTCCATTAACAGGTGGGTAATGTAACGACCCGACTTTTTCGACTTGCTTTTATGCCTTGTATTTTAGCGAAACTGCGTTTTTGTGCGTACTGTGTTACTCTGTTACTCCGAAACCTTGGCACACGTTCTTTATATTCATATTTACCCTAAAACATGCCTTGGTGTTTGTGGAATGCTTAACTTGTCCATATGATACTTTATAACCGTTAGTGTTACTTGCCGTTACGAATAAACCGCGAACTGCGCCCACGTTTGACCTTTGTCGGAACCGGAACTTTTGGACTGTGAAATATTAATTATTATTTTATAATAATAATTACTTGGGCCTTTGGATGCTTAATTTTATTTATTTAATTACTAAAGCCCAATAATTAGTCTTGTTGGACTTTCTACCTTTGTTGGGCTCAAGCCCACCCTACTCTAGCTAGTGACCCAATTAATTAGCCCAAGTATTATTACTAGTGGCCCATAATAATAAAGAAATAAATAAAGAAATTAATTAGTGAGTCATACTAGCATAATGGATAAGGATTATCCATATTGTCACTTAGGATTCTAGCATAAGGACACACTTTAGACACCATTAGCCATAAAGTAAAACTTTGTCTCCCTCCCCCTCCCCTCAAAATCACGGCACCCTTAGGTGCCATGTCACTAATCCATGTCATTTTATTTGCTTATAAATACTAGCCATTTACCTCACACTTGATCATTTGGTTTTCACACACACTAGTTCTTTCTTTCTTTCCTCTCTAGTTCTTCTTGTAAGTTTTCTTTTCCTTCTTCTTTTCCTTCCAATTTCGTGGTCATCATCATCATAATACGGAGATCAAAGTTCCTTTTAGCTTTGATCTTACTTATATCTTGTTGATTCAAGCATGAATCTTTCAAGAACATGGAAGATTCAAGCTTTCTAGCTTGAATCTTCATATCTTTTGTAGATCTACTTCTTTTATACTTTAATCTTTCTATTTTGTGATAAAGATTCAAACTTTTGTTTGTAATCTTCATGCATCTTCAAGATCCAAACTTTATGCTTCAAGATCTTCAAGAACAAACAAGATGCAAGCTTTCTATCTTGAATCTTCATATCTTTTTGTTAGATCTAAGTTCTTTTTGCTTTGATCTTGTTATTTTGTTGAAAAGATTCAAACTTTTGTTTGTAATCTTCATGTATCTTCAAGATCCAAGCTTTATGCTTCAAGATCTTCAAGAACACTTAAAGGTTCAAGCTTTCTAGCTTTGTAACCTTGTAAGTTGTGTGAAATGGATCCAAGCTCTCTAGCTTAGGGTTCCATCACCACATTTGACTGGGATTGTGCTTATACTTATTGAATTGATGTAAAGTTTGTAGCTTTAGTTGTTATTGTGAATTGAAATTGTGTTAAGACTAAGGATATGATGTAACCTTGGTTCATCATCCATCTAAGACTCATGAATGAGTTGTGTTCTTACTTGGTCTTAACATATTGTGTATTGATGGTGAATCTTGGTCAAAAGTGATGTTAAACCATCAAAGAGTTGTACACTTGAAGCTACAAGCATAAAGGATGAGAACCGTGATGAGCATCAAGCACCAAGAACCCCACCAGAGCATTTGTCCACTGATTTTCGTATCTGATTTGACCACCTGGGCTACTGGAAAGTTGATTTTCAGTTATTTTGGTTCGATTAGATGATTTTCTGTTTAGGCCTCATCTTAATACGAGTTACGGTTTAGGAGTTATGGCCCTCCGAGAGTCACTACACCCTATTAACGTTGTGCTGAAATTTCTGACCTACTCGCACTTAAACCGTCGCCACGGTCAAACGAAGATGAGTTAGGTTCTGAAAATTGGTCAGCTGTTAGGGGACTCATATACGGAGCCATTGCCACTGACTATGCATCTTTTCGATTTACATAGAGGTCGTAGTAGCTGACTGAAGTCAGCCTATTTTTTCGATCTCTATTCTCGTCGAACTTACTTAGTTTTTATGATGATGAATGATGATGATGATGACACTTAAACTTAATTATGAACTATTTGAACTTATAAAGACAACCTACTGACCTAGTAACCTTTGATTTAGGTTGATGACCTTTCGGATCGACTTACTACTTGTGTACTTTCATTACCGACTTTACCGCTTTTATCACTGTGAGTTATAGCATCCCTTTTTACTTTAACTATTTTGGGACTGAGACTACATGCGATTTTTACGTTTTACATACTAGGCACGAGTACTTAAACTTTATATATGTGTGGGTTATATAACGGCAAAAACATTCCCTTTAGCACGGTAATGTTTAGTCATTGGTCTTTGAACCGGTGAACGCGAATCTTAGATATGGATCCATAGGGTTTGACATCCCCACTCGGGCTAGTCGCGCTAGCATTTAATGAGTGTTTAATACTTCGTGAACATACGCACTCGCCAAGTGTACTTTCAGGGGGTTATAAACGTTAAGTCTAGTTACCGGGTGCCTACGGTTATGCATATACTTTTCATACTGTTTTGATACGCTGTTGTAGCACTGAAATCTCGTGGCCTATCTTACATTACTATTACAACTTAAACTATAGCTCACCAACATTCGTGTTGACTTTTTAAGCGTGTATTTCTCAGGTGCCTAGAGGTTTATTGCTTCCGCTGTTAGACTTGATGTCATGTTGTTATTGAATTGCTGTTAAGGACCTGCTGTATTAGTTATCCGCTGCATTACTAGAGATGTCTCAAATTATGAAACCTATGTTTTGCATTCGTAATCTTATGTTATTTTGGAACAATGGTTTGTAATAAGCCTTATGACATGTTATCTTTGTAAAACATTGTCTTTTTAATGAATGCAAATCTGTTTTCAAATAGCATATAGTGTTTGACCTTGTGATGATCCTGTTGTTGATGAACCGTACACGATGGTTTTGTAACGGGCGTCACAGTTATGTAGGTTGTTTTAGATGTTTTTGGCTTCTAATTGCATCCATCCATTAAGGGAAAGTGACAAAAATAAAGGTCTAAAACGGCTACAAAATTAGAGGTCATAACCTGCATTGCAACCCAAGGTCAACCGTGAAGTGAGCCGCATAAGGCCTGAATTGTTTTTCTCTTGCCTATAAAAGCTAAGCCTTGGAGAAATTGAAGACTCACCTCTTGCACTGATATTTTCATATATTTGCTGATATCATATAAATACTATTGTAAAGAATATAGAGTGATTCTAGCAAGAGTGATTGTAAACTCAGTTGTGAGTTTACTTGTAAACTATCTTCTTAAAGGGATCTAGAAGATAGTTAAGATTTCACTTAGTTGCAAGCATTAGGGTCTTGTGGTAAGAGCATTTGGTGATTGTGAATTCTTCAGAGGGATGTAAGGGTTCATAAGTTACAACTTATTGAGGAGCTAGTGTTGTATCCGGACACTCCACCGAGTTTGGAGTAACGTAGTGAAACAAACTCTCAATTCGTTAAAATTGTGGAGTGAATTAAGGAAGATTAGTTAACATCTTCCCGAACCACTATAAATCTATGTGTTTATCTCTTATCCCTTATCATTACATTTATATTACTTGCGAACAAACAATTCAAATCTCACTATAGTCATCCCAAGTTCTAAATCGAAAAGATTTGTAAAAATTAACTAAGTAACTATTCACACCCCCTCTAGTTACTTACACAATACAAACTAAGCTTATACGTCTTTAAGGATGACTAAGAACCATCAGATGTTCTAATCTTTCTATAAACTCTTAGATTTTACCAAACCATTGACAGAAAGGAACTCGAAACATAATCATAACCACTTACTTGGGTGATACACTAAGGTGTTAAGAAAGGTTGAATATAATATGTATATGCCTATGCTACTTTATTCGTGAACCCGGGGTATGCATTTTATCCAAGATGGGCCACTTATATCCTTAACCGGATAAGCATCGGGAGTTGAGCATAGTCCAAACGATAAAAATCACGATAACCTAGTTCCTCGTGACATGCTAATCGAGATATCAGTTAGTAGGGTATCTAGTGTTTACACCAAGGTATGTCTATCCAATGAGTGTCTCGTGATGATCCTGACACTATCTTTTCCTAAATCATGGTGAACCACGTCTTCTCTGTCCTTAGCTGTTGCATGCTAGCTAGCTATATACTCCCTCCGTCCAAATTTAATTGTCCCCAAACAAAAATGTAAGACCCTGAATTTAGATTCTGTATATCTGCGTGCCACGCAGATATATGCGCACCGCGTATAACCACCTGCCAGACTGGTTCGTAATATTGGCATTTTAATGAGGGGCATTTGGGTCTTTTCACTTGGGTGCTAGATTTTAGGCCTCAAATTTGATCCATTGCTCATCCTTATCCTCATTTCACCATCTTTACACACTTACACTTAGAGAGAGAGAGAGAGAGAGAGAGAGAGAGAGAGAGAGAGACATAAAGATTGGAATCTTGAAGAAGAGTTAGATTTTCGACAAAGTCCAAGTATTAAAGTTGTTCATCTCGTTCTAAGCTACATTTTGGTAGTGGTGGTAAGTCCTAACTTCGAATTTTATTTAATTTAATGTTAGGGTTTGAACTTGCATGTTCTTAAGAAAACTCATCTAGCTCTCAAATGGGTATTTGAAGCTAGTTGTGGGCAAGGTTGGAGAATTCGGATCTCGGGGAGATCTCGTTTGGACTTTTTTAGGGACATCTCGACATCTTGGAATAATCTCGGGGAGATCTCGGACGTTGACTTACGTTGACTTTATAGTTTTTTTAATAAAAATATACATAAAAACATAAATATATGTATATTTATATACGTTCTTACGAGATTTTACAAAAATATCCGAGAAATGAGCGAGAAAATCTTAGAAATTACGGATTTTACAAGAAAATCATACTAATTAGCAAGAAAATCCGAGAAATCGTGCCTTTGACTAAGTTTGACCCCGTTGACCGAGAAATCTCGGGAGATGAACATCTCATCGCGGTTGCCTTCTAAAAATAAGATCTCGGGGAGATCTCGGGAGATTTACAACACTGGTTGTGGGTATTGTTAACCCTTGTTGGTTGGTTTTGGGTTGGAAGACTACTTGGCCATGCTAGGGCTTGTAATTTGGGCATGATCACTAGGGTTAGTGATTATGTTGATATTGGAACCCAAATGGATGTGTTTAGAAGATTGATTTTGAAATGGGTCAAAATTAGGGTTTGTGACTTGATTTTAGGGAAAACAAGTGTTTAGCACTTGTGATTTGGTTTAGTTGGCGTTATAGGACCATTTTCACTAGTGTTAAGTGATTATTGGTTAGTTTGGGAACGGGTTGTGCTTGGAAGTGCAATTGGGTCAAAATTGCACTAAGTGACAATTTGGGTTGGTTTGTAATCCACCCTAATTGTGTTGTTTGTTATGTGATAAATGGAATAGGTACTTTTCATTGGCAATTTGCGGATTTTATTTGCATTAAGGCAACAAGGTGACTGTAAATATATTATATGCATATGTATGCGTGGGATGGGTGCGGGTGGGGTAGAGTGATCCTCGTGCGTTCGGGTTCACTTTACATGTGTGTGGGATGATGGACCCCATGAGTTTCGGGTCCACTTGGCATGTTTTTGCGTTTTGGGTTACCACCCTTGGGGATAGTGAATCTCGTGAGTTTTGGCTTTACATTGACAAGTAGGTCAACCCCGTTAACGTTGTTGAGGTGATTTGGGTAGTAAATCTCGTGAGTTTTCGGATTCACAATGTCGCATGAGTTTTCGGACATTCCCATTGTTGTTGTTATGGATTAAGGTAGTGAATCACGTGAGTTTTCGAATTCACTAGGGCGCGTGAGTTTTCGGCCAACCCCGATTGACGTTGTGGTGAAGGTAGTGAATCGCGTGAGTTTTCGGATTCAATAGGACGTGTGAGTTTTCGGCCAACCTTTATGGGTTTGAAGTTAAGGAGTATATATATATATACATATATATATACATATATTTATACATATATATATACATATATATATATATATGTATATATATATGTATATGTATATGTATATATATATATCTATATATATATCTATATATATATATATGTATATGTATATGTATATGTATATATATATATATATATATATATATATGTATATATGTATATGTATATATGTGTGTATATATATATATATATATATATATGTGTGTGTGTGTGTATATATGTATATGTATATATATATGTGTGTGTGTATATATGTGTGTATATATATATATATATATATATATGTATATATATATATATATATATATATATATATATATATATATATATATTATGAAACATGACTAGGAACTTCAAAATCAACAGGTTTAATTCACATAAAGGAGGAATTAGTGAATCAAACCATAACTAGTGAATATGTGAAGCTTTTTGGGATTAATTTAGTCAAACCACAAAATGATTGTGATTAGATTAACACCTAGAGTTGTTATTCACCTCTTGAGTGATTTGGGTTGAGAGAGAATTGGATAAGGAAAACCAGATCTGAGTGATGTGTGTGTAAAATGAGAGGCTTAACCTAAAATGAAGAACATAACACTTATATACCCCTACTGTTGACTCACCCGTACGAGTCATCCATCACTCGTACGAGTTGGCTTCCTCAGTTGTACGGGTGATCACTCACTCGTGTCATACCATTTAGGTTATATTTGTGACTTAGCTCAGCATCAACATTGTGTATGAGCCTGTCAGCCGTACGAGTGAGGCTTCACTCGTACGTCTGACTAAGTCTAGCATAGTCAAACATCTTTATCGCATTCCTGCAGTACCTGTAACCACATACAAACACAGATAGGATAATAACAAGCGATCATGGTAGCCTGTAAATTGTAGTACCTGCAATGGACGTGGGTTAGATGTCTAGGGACTTATATAAAATGCATCAACAACTCCCCCTAGGACCTAGACTATCGATTATAATAAAGTAAACGTCCGTGAAATACATATAAGTCCAAAAGTAACATCAGTTTAACATCAAATACATATCCAGATTCTCTCTCTCGCATAAATACATCATCAAAAACAGAAATACAAACTAGCAATACTGTATCCGACATAGATCAGCTGGCTTGAACTTGATTTGAGCTTTGAGCATCATTCTCTCTGTTGAGTTATGCATAGTAGACATCGATCACACATTGATATCTCATAGCTTCCTCTTTTTGATCATCTCTAAACGTAATGTGATGGCGGTGAAGTGTCTCCACATCAAATCTCATCAAGTTCCTCAGCCACATAGGATCCAGAATCCTTACATTGTCGAACTGTATGCTTCCATCTTCCTTTTCAATTGCAGTCAAGATCACTGCTTCTTCCGACAACTCATCATAGAACCACCATCTGAAGTTTTTGCACATATCCTTGGGTAAGGGCATCAATGGAGATTGCTTCATGTACTTAGCTAGACGAAACTTAACAACGCGTACAAGTCCACCTTTAGAATTTCTCTTTGTTGGGTGCATGGAAAACCTGGCGGCTGTTGACTTAAAGATGTCCCATTTCCCTGTCTTATACTCATATCTGAGTTTTCTCTGAAACCACCTGGAAAGGTCACAATCTTCAGCATTCAGCATCTTCATCTTAGCAAGTTACATGATCTCGAAGTACGGTAGAGTTTTGAAGTGACTAGGTAGTGCCATGTAATCAACTCCTCCTTCCCTCTTGATTGCGAAACAATTGATCTCCTTGAAGTAACCCCAGCTTAAAATTTTACCCTTGGAATACTTCTTGGTTCTCTTTCCCCTTTCGTAGAAACTAACAAACTTCGGCTCGAGTTCTGGTTTATTCAACTGATCAGGGTTAACGACGTTCTGTTTCCACCAACTCTGACGGATCTCGTCTTCTTCAACGTTTCTGTTAACTTTAACCCTATCACGTTTGAACCATTCATTAATCTCATTCCATGCCTCGGCTTTAGCTTACTCGGCTCGGAGTTTCTTCTTCTTCAGCTCAATCTCTTTTCTTTGTTTCTCAATGAGCAGTTTCTCATGTCGGATTTTCTTGTTCTTTTCAATTAAAACATCCACTTCTTTTACTTGTTCTTTGTATACCTTCCTCACCTGTTCTAAATCATCTAACTTCTTTCTTTTCACATCACTACTCAAATTGAAAAAGTCACTTAAGGTGTTGAGTGATGGATTTGAGTATGGCTCAAGCGAAGGCATAACAATCTCAACTTCTTCTTTTTCTTCTTCATCATCATCAGATTCTATTATCAATTCGTCCTCGGATTCAACAATCACATCCTCTTTTACACCATCCTTACCAACAGAATCTTCACTCTCCTCATCAGCAAACAAATTATCGAAATCACTCAAGTTGATATTTTGGATTGATTCGGGAGGGATACTGGAAAATGACTCTTCTTGTGGAGCCTGGTTCTCAGCTTCAACTGTCTCTGCATCCTCTGTATCGTTTTCACTATCGTATGCCAGAGCAGCAAGATTTTTTTCTGCATCATTAAAAACATTTGAATAATTCATATAATATTCAGTAGTAAAGACCTCACCATATTCAATAAAGCTTCGAATAGGTATCACTAACGGTATCTCAAAAGAGGGTCCTCCAGTTTCAGCATCTTCTTCATCGTTTTTCTCGTTATCACCACCCAAATCAGAAAATAATTCTTCTCCTTTCTCGTTAATCAACTTAGTTTTACCAGAGGTAATCGATTCGATCTTATTGTTCAACTTCTTCAATTTCTCCTTATTCTCACTCTTAATCGCCAATACCTTCTTCTTCAACTTCTCTGTCCTTCCCTTCTGACGGTCCAGTCTATCAGATAACCTCTTGTTTTCTTCTACCAATGACTCAATCTTAGCTTCACTGATCTTCTTCTCCTCAATGGCTTGATTCTCTAGATTGGTTATTTTCGTGATCAAAGACAACAGTAGATTTTGCTGTGTCTTGAATTCGGCTGATGTGACCTGAGGTGTTGTGGTGGCAGGTTTTGGTGAGATAACAGCAGCTCTTGCATCCTTCATGAAACTGGATGGTTGTCTCTGAGCCTGTTGTTTCGAACCTCCCTGTGATGACTTTTGAGATGAATCAAAATGATGTTTCGTTCTCTTCTCCTTCTTCTTGGGCTATTCTGAAGTCATCGCTTCCTTCCCTTTCCTTTTTCTCTGAATCAAACTAACATCTTCCTCTGTTGCTTCATCATCACCTTCAATAATTTCATCATCAACATTACCTCCTCCTTGAACTTCACCAGTAGCTCTCTAATTATCACCCTCACCTTCCTCATCAGTAACTTCATAGTTAGAGTCTAAATCCTCATTCCTCCAAGCATTACCAGCTGGACATCGATAGTTTTCCTTGATCAGATGACAAATAAGCTTTCTCTTAAAGTCAGGCTTTAAATCCTCGTTTCTTGTCTCCTCCATTCTTCGGAAAGTTATCGGATTCATTGGCTTAAGGTGAATAATATCCTCTTCAAGCTTAGGTAGATCAGGTGCAATGTCGTTAATGATCAATTGAAGAAAACGGGCATAAATGAGATATCTCTGAGTAGAACTGAAAAGATTCGCTTTGAAGTAGTGTAAGACAAATCCTGAGAATTCGTATGGAGCCTTTAGGACAACTGCCACAAACATACTCTGCACTTTTTCATTCAACTTATCAAATCCAGATTTGCGTCCACTCAAACAGTGCATGATCACATGAGCAAGATATCTAAACGGTGGAGGCAGAAGCGTCTTCATCAATTCAGATTTGCCAGCAATATACCCAGAATAAGCGCATCTTTTAAAGCAACCATGAATTCTTTCTCGACTGATCGTCATGTGGGAGCAGTTCTCGTCATTAAAGCCCAAAATCCTCCTTATCACTGTCTTAGAAACAATGATCTCATGCCTTTGAACCTTACTAACAAGCTTAGCATCATCTTCTGATACGTCAAGTACAGTATTTCTCTAGAATTCTCTTTGATGGCTGTAGTAGGCCGTGCATGGAGTAAAAATAGCAGTGTGTATCCTTGATCTCTTAAGAAATTCCACAATCTCCTTAAAATGATCACCTCTCTCTAGAGTAGTGTCATATAGAGCGACTTGATTGTTCAGTTCACCCTTCTATAGAGGAATCTCTTGCTGAGCAGGTGGGTTAACTGGATTCACTTGAGGATTAGTTTGTTGTTCCCCCTGTCCTTCTACGTTAACTACTGGAACATTGACTTGTTATTAGCCATTGATGATATCTTAACAAATTGAAATATCAACAGAAATGTTAGAGACACGAACCACATATCATAAAATATCAAAGCATTCACATCAAAGTGTCATTAACTTGTTAACATGGTAAACCGTGCGAGTGATAATGTCAAACGTGCGGCTGAGTGATCAACCGTGCCAGTGATATAGTCACTCGTGCCACTATTGACACGTTTGAGCAGTAATATGGTTTCAGACAAGGTACACGGTTGAGGTACTGTTTATAAGCGAGTGAGTCAACCGTATGATGACTCGTGCGGCTAATCACACGTGTCAGCTCAGTCAAGCGAGTGAGCAACCAAATCAAATTTAACGAGTGAGCTCAAAGGTTCACACGGTTGATCATCAACCGTGTACTGACTCATGCGAGTCATGTCTCACGCGTGCGAGTGATGTCACTCGTGCATGTATGATGAAACACATATTAAATGCACTTTTAAATCATCGATATTACATGTTTAATCGCTTTAGGGGTCGATTTACATCTCAATAGCAATGTTAGGATCTGTTTAACACAAAACAATAACAGATAAGCATCAAAACAAGCTTTAATTTCACAAAATTCAAGTTACAAACCCATAGGGTTTCGATACATTCAAACAACAAATTAGCACACTAAAACTTGATGAAATTATATCTAGATTATGGCGATGGAGTCGGCTTTTTATGCTTAATAAACGCTGCAGTGGAAAATTGATTTGGTGATGATCGAATTTTGAGAGAAAAATAGGTAGAGAGTGCAAGAGTGAGCGACTGTGCTCAGCTCTCTCTATTTATACTCTAGTGATCAACTGTACGGTTGAACACACAATTCATCATAAACTGCGCATCTCACAGTCACTCGTGCGTGTTGTAACATCCCGCATTTTTCTGTTAAAATTATTTTAATGCCCATCTTTTATTTTAATAACATCTTTCGTATCTAGATTCGTATCCTCCATTGGTTAACGTTCTTAATATTTTCGTTATTGGATTATAACATCTCTCATTTACTCTAGCATTTTAAAATAATTTCGTTCGGTTAATTCCCGCACCCGACTACAAACTTGAGGGACTAATCTTGGCACTTGGCCAAATTTGGTTAACTAGTCACCCACCATCCACCACCAACCTCTCACTTTCCCTTATTTCCTCACTACTTTCACTTTATTCTCTCAAACACCAACTCAAGGATTCATCATCTAAATTCGATCTAGGGAGCTAGCAACAAAACAAATTACATATTTGGAATCCTTGCATCTTCCTCTTCGATTCCATACCAACTTCATCACATTTGGGTAACTTTCTTAAAACACTAAATTTTCTTGTTCTTGATCTTTTAAACTTAAAAGTGTGTTAATTAGTGTCTATGGCTCAAGTCTAACATGAATATGTGTTTAGTTTGCTCGATTTGTTGTTTTGAGTAACTAGCATGAACACTTGAAATGGGTGTGCTTAATCTTTAATTTTGGATGATTAAATATTGTTTAAATGTTAAAGTTCATGTATTAAGTGTGTTACTAGCATCATTAGCTTCAATTTGATGTGTAGATTGACTTGGAAAACTTCACTAACATGATTATTGATTTTGTGATTCTTGGTTAGGGTTTGATAGCTTTTAAAATGAACTTTTGATGCATTGAATTCTTGTTAATGTTGTTCGTAAGTGTTTAGTTGCAATGTATGTTTAATTACCTTCAAAATGGCATATCGTATGTGTAAATTGGATTCCCGAATCATAAAATGCGTTTTACGAACTTGAAACTTCAATGATGAGCTTTTAACGATCATTCGACGAGTGTTTGGTCATTTAAATGATGTAATTATTTGATGATATGTGATTAGTTGTATTCTTCGTCAAAATACCTTTCCAACGATGTATGGTATGCGTTTTAAGTGTTTACGGTTCATTTGTTATGATAAAATGAGTTTTGGATCGAGACTTGAACACTTGCACCAGCCCAGGTACCAGCTCACGTTGAGTGTCGCGGCGCGACCATCCTTGGTCGCGGCGCGACATTAGGCGTGTTTGGATTCTGATCAAACTTACACTTTTACGAAAAATGTTTGCTATGCTACGCACCTTCGATTCACATGTAACTTGTTCTAACATGCTTATATATGATTAAAAACCTCAAAAAAATAGTTCGGGACCCGATTCGAACGTGTTGACTTTTTCGTTAACTTTGACTTGACCAAAGTTGACTTTTGTCCAAACTTAACCAATACTTGTTTAAACCGTTCTAATCTTCTTGAATACTTATATCTTGCATGAAACATGACAAATTGATTCACATGCTATATAATCGAGTCGTAACGAGCCATATGACTAATTGAACAACTTTGACCCATCGTGTTTACCGTTATTGATACAACCTACTTATTTAGGTCAAGACTAGCAATTGTCCTTGCACACATTTACTTGTGAAGTACTTTATTACTCATGCACTCAAGGTGAGATCATAGTCCTATCTTTTCAACAACTTTTATACTTTTAAATCATGGGATGAGAAACATATAGGATTTTATACTACATACTTTATACTTTGAACAAAAGTACGGAAACAAACATTCCACAGCGAGTTAGAACAAAAATCCTCAATTCGATTATCATTAGTTATACTTGCAGGGTGTAAGCGAGAACTTATATTGTGTGGCCATACGGGTTTGACAAACCCTCATTCGGACGGTTCGCTACCGTTGTGCGGATGAAATATATTTTTGAGAAACAGTGTATGTTCTAACACTATTGTGATGGGGTTCTATGGAAGGAAAGTTAAGCCTTGATAATTGGGTGCTCGTGATAACAATTTTTGGAATGGTTTACTATTATTGAAATGATATAAATCTTGTAGTTCATTTGTACTTACTTACTTACTTAAACCTATGATTTCACCAACATTTTCGTTGACAGATTTCTATGTTTTTCTCAGGTCTTTGAACGATATGTGATACATGCTTTCTCTCATTATTTTGATACTTGCATTGGATGTCGAGTATATATGCATACATGGAGCGTCTTTTGACTTTATTTTAAACTGTGTCGCATAGGTTTCATTTGTACTTATAACTTTGTAACGTAACTAATGGTTGAACTATTCTTGTAAACTTTGAAACAATATTTACATTTGAAATGAATGCGACATATTTTGGTCAAACGTTATTTTAAAGACTTATGACCACGTAATGGGACCTAAGTAGACGGCACCGTCAATGACGATTTTTTCGGGTCGCTACAGATGGTATCAAAGAGTTGGTTGTAGGGATTTAGAGTTCATTGGTATCAACCCCGAGTCATAGGGTGCATTAATGAGTCTAGACTACAACCGGCATATAGACTTGAAGTAGGACTTACTTGACTACTTGTGCATTTATACTCTAACTCTTTCATTCATATCTAACTCTTATTCCATCTTGATCTCACGTTGTTTAATTTAATTGACACGCCACCTTGACTTTGTGAAATAATATCGAATGAACATATGAATTAGGGTAATATAATTGCCGAGATTATATTACGGTGACTCATATGAACATTCCGACATTATGACATAAAGAATTTAAGGCGAGTCAAGGAAATTTTTTTCTCTTTATCCTTATTCCACATCACGATTAGTATTATTGAGAATACTAATCAACGATATACTTGCATTTTCAAGGAACAATGGCACACCGAGGTCAACACAATACACTTCCTGAGACTCTCGAACAAGCTCTTCAACGAATGATAGCCACCGCCGTGGATGCGGCCATGGTCGGTAACTCCTCCAACAACAACAACAACAATCATGGAGCCAGTAATTCTAACGAGGGGTGCTCCTACAAGAACTTTATGGGGTGCAAACCTCCCACTTTCGATGGAACCGGGGGACCGGTTGCTCTCACCAGATGGTTTGAACAAACAGAAGCCGTTTTTAGCATAAGCGGTTGTCGGGACCAAGATAAGGTCAAGTTTTCCACCCTCACTTTCGCCGGTATTGCTCTCTCATGGTGGAATACGTATGTACAATCGGTGGGTATTGATGAAGCTCACACACTCTATTGGACCGAACTAAGAGAAAGAATGATCACCGAATACTTCCCGCGTGACGAGGCTCGAAGGCTCGAACAGGGGCTAAGAAATTTAAAAACAGTCAGGGATGATCTCGAAGCTTATAATCAACGGTTTGTCGAACTAGTCTTAATGTGTCCAAACCTCATGACTCTCGAATCCCTAAGAGATGAACTTTACATGGATGGCCTCCCGAAGAGCATTCAACAAGAGGTAATATCATCCAAACCCGCTAACCTATAAGTGGCTTTAACGATGGCCCGCCAACTTATAGAAACGGTGGATGAATTTGAAGCGTCGACATCAATGGCTGAGAATCAATCGGGTGGTAATAAAAGAAAATGGGAAACCTCTCAAGCAAGCAACTATAACAACAACAACTTTGCCAAGAAGCCTCTCACCTCTGACAGCAAGAAAGGGTATGCCGGAAACCTACCTTCGTGTAAAAAGTGTCACAAACATCATTTGGGTGAATGTGGCAAACCATTTTTCAACAAATGTCAAAGAAGTGGCCATGTGGCCTATGATTGTAAAAGTACCGCCCCCATCGCCCAAAAGGGGCCAAATGCGCCAAAAACGGGTGTTTGTTTTGAATGTGGCCAACCGGGTCATTTTAGAAATGCATGCCCAAAGAATAAAGTTAAAACCAACTCACGCGTTGAGCTTTCAACACTAACGCCAAGGATGCCCGAGATGACAATGAACTAGTCATGGGTACGTTTCTTCTCAATAACTCTTATATTTCTTGTTTACTCGATTCGGGTGCCGATGAATGTTTTGTATCCGAGGCTTTGACTCATTCTTTTAGCACTCCACCACTTCCCTTAGATACTACTTATATCATTCAGGTGACCAACGGAAAACTATTGTGTGCCGACAATTTTATCAGAGGGTGTACGTTGAACTTTTTGGGTAAAAAGTTTGAAATTGACTTGATACCTATAGAACTAGGGAGCTCAAAACCTATTCGTTAGGAAGAAAATGTTTCCCCACAAATATGTATTGATTATCGTGAACTAAATAATTTCCGATTAAGAGCCGATATCCTTTCCCCCGTATCAATGACCTCATGATCAATTACAAGGATTCCGTGTGTATTCCAAAATCGACCTCCATTCGGGTTATAATCAATTAAGGGTTAAGGGAGAAGATGTCTCCAAAACTGCTTTCCGAACTCTTTGCGATAGATATGAATTTCTTTTAGTGTCGTTCAGTTTAACTAAGGCTTCGTCCATATTCATGGGCCTTATAAATCGCGTATGTAAACTTATCTAGACAAATCCGTTATCATATTCATAGGTGATGTCTTAACCTATTCAATTCAAGCGAGGGAGAAAACGAACAACATCTCGGTCTTACGCACGAACTCTAGAGAAGGAACAACTCTATGCCAAAGTCTCCAAGTGTGAATTTTGGCTAACGAAGTCCAAATTTTTGACCATGTTATTAGTAGTCAAGGTATAAAAGTCGATCCCGCAGAAATCAAGCCATACGTAATTGGGAAACCCTCACGACTCCGACTTATATTCGTAAATTTTTGGATCTCGTCGGGTATACCGAAGATTCATTTCCGACTTTTCTTTATTCTCGACATTTAACCTCGTTAACTCACGAAGGAAAGAAATTCGTTTGGTTCATCGAACAAGAATCGACATTTCGTATCTTTAAGAAGAAGTTAACCACCGCACCTATCCTATCTCTTCCCGAAGGCACTGATGATTTTGTTGCATGTTGTGATGCCTCCAAACAAGGTTTTGGGTGTGTGTTAATACCACGAAGGAAAGTTATTGCCTACTCTTCTCGACCATTGAAATCTCACTAATGAAACTACTTGACACACGAACTGGAATTAGGAACCATTGTCTTTGCACTTAAAATGTGGAGACACTATCTTTATGGGACCAAAGGTACCATTCTCACAAACCACAAAAAGCCGCCACACATTTTCGATCAAAAACAACTCAACCCGAGACAACGACGGCGGACTGAAACATTAAATGATTACCATCCGGGCAAGACAAATGTTGTAGCTGATGCCTTGAGCCGAAAGGAAAGATTTAAACCTCTCCATGTCCGGACCTTGAACGTGATTATTCATACCCTCCTTGCTAGCCAAATTCGTGTAGCACAAAATGGAACTCAAATATGGAAATATTTCCACGTGAACGCCTGAAAGGCATACTCTCTCGACTCGAAATCAAGGAAACTGAAATTCGTTATTTTGCACGAAGAATTTGAAAACTTAATTATGGATCCGATCAACTTTCTCATCACCGGGTACCACGATATATAACTCCGTTATTTCACTGTTGCTGTATGATATTACTGGAGCCTAAGATAACACACAATCCAAGGATACCCCTTTCTTTTTTGACTTATCGTCCTTATACTGCTGATATATGGCCAACTACTACTCAACTCCAAACTATACAACTACGGGTACTATCTCGTTCCCACCAAGTCTCGACATTTGGCCACAAGGTGCGCGATATGGCTACATCAAGATGTAAACTCATCCTACTCTAAATTAGCATTTCACTCCTATCTTTTTCGCTCGTACTTCCATATAAGGAAATCTTATCATCCAATCTCTTAATGGAGAGAGACTCTGCACACCATACCAGTATTCACCACGAAGGGGGAATAATCTAATCGAACTTATTCAGAAACCGACAGATCAAGCGAACATATGATTCAAACCTCAGAAGACATATTACGAACTTGTATTGTTGCCTTTAGCCGATTCCTTTTTACGATGATAGTTATCACACGAGTATTAACACCGCACCTCTTCAAAACTTTATATGGCCGAAATTGTCGTTCTCCAATTCGTTGGACCGAAGTATGTGACAAGCAAATCACCGGATCCGAACTCATTCAAGAAATAACCGTTAATATCGTTCAAGTCCGAGAAGGGCTCAAGAAGGTCCGTAGTCGCCAAAAGAGCTGTGCCGATGTTAGACGTAAGCCTCTCGAATCTCAAGTGGGTAACCACGAAATGCTAAAAGTCGCACCTTGGAAAGGTATAATCCGTTTTGGGAAAATGAAGGAAGTTAAATCAGCAATATTGATCATTTTGAAATCTTGGGGCGTATTAGACGCGCTACATATCATTTGAATCATACAACTCGATTAAGTTTCCGTTCATCCTACATTCCATGTAACAAACTTAGAGACGTGTCCTGCAGAACAGGAATGTGTTATTCTTCTAGTTAAGCTTATCTTTGATGACAAACTCCACTTCATAGGAGAACAAGTTGAAATTATGGATCGTAGAACCAAACCTTAAGATAACGTAAAATCCCGACTGTCAAAGTTCGTTGGGATGCCAAAAAGAGGACCCAAGTTTACGTGGGAGGAAAATGACCAAATAATAAGGGAGTACCTTCACTTATTCGTAGACTTGACAACACAAGGTCTCGAGGAAGAGACATCGACTATTACTTTAAACTAAATTTCAGGAAGAAATTTCTTTTAAGGTATGGGTAATGTAACATCCCGCATTTTTCAGTTAAAATTATTTTAACGCCCGTCTTTTATTTTAATAACATCTTTCGTATGTAGATTCGTATCCTCCGTTGGTTAACGTTCTTAATATTTTCGTTATTGGATTATAACATCTCTCGTTTACTCTAGCGATTTAAAATAATTCGTTCAGTTAATTCCCGCAGCCAACTACAAACTTGAGGGACTAATCTTGGCACTTAGCCAAATTTGGTTAACTAGTCACCCACCATCCACCACCAACCTCTCACTTTCCCTTATCTCCTCACTACTTCCACTTTATTCTCTCAAACACCAACTCAAGGATTCATCATCTAAGTTCGATCTAGGGAGCTAGTAACAAAATAAATTACATATTTGGAATCCTTGCATCTTCCTCTTCGATTCCATACCAACTTCATCACAATTGGGTAACTTTCTAAAAACACCAAAATTTTCTTGTTCTTGATCTTTTATACTTAAAAGTGTGTTAATTAGTGCCTATGGCTCAAGTCTAACATGAATATGTGTTTAGTTTGCTTGATTTGTTGTTTTGAGTAACTAGCATGAACACTTGAAATAGGTGTGCTTAATCTTTGATTTTGGATGATTAAATGTTGTTTAAATGTTAAAGTTCATGTATTTAGTGTGTTACTAGCATCATTAGCTTCAATTTGATGTGTAGGGTGACTTGGAAAACTTCACTAACATGATTGTTGATTTTGTGATTCTTGGTTAGGGTTTGATAGCTTTTAAAATGAACTTTTGATGTATTGAATTCTTGTTAATATTGTTAGTAAGTGTTTTGTTGCAATGTATGTTTAATTACCTTCGAAACAGCATATCGTATGTGTAATTGGATTCCCGAATCATAAAATGCGTTTTACGAACTTGAAACTTCAATGATGAACTTTTAACGATCATTTGACGAGGATTTGGTCATTTAAATGATGTAATTGTTTGATGATATGTGATTAGTTGTATTCCTCGTCAAAATACCTTTCCAACGATGTATGGTATGCGTTTTAAGTGTTTACGGTTCATTTGTTATGATAAAATGAGTTTTGGCTCGAGACTTGAACACTTGCACTAGCCCAGGTACCAGCTCACGTTGAGTGTCGCGGTGTGGCCATCCATGGTCGCGGTGTGGCATTAGGCGTGTTTGGATTCTGATTAAACTTACACTTTTACAAAAAATGTTTGCTATGCTACGCACCTCCGATTCACATGTAACTTGTTCTAACATGCTTATATATGATTAAAAACCTCAGAAAAATAGTTCGGGACCCGACCCGAACGTGTTGACTTTTTCATTGACATTGACTTGACCAAATTGACTTTTGTCCAAACTTAACCAATACTTGTTTAAACCATTCTAATCTTCTTGTATACTTATATCTGGCATGAAACATGACAATTTGATTCACATGCTATATAATCGAGTCGTAACGAGCCATAGGACTAATTGAACAACTTTGACCCATTGTGTTTACCGTTATTGATACAACCTACTTATTTAGGTCAAGACTAGCAATTTTCCTTCAAGTTTACTTGTTAAGTACTTTATTGCTCATGCACTCAAGGTGAGATCATAGTCCCATCTTTTAAACAACTTTTATACTTTTAAATCATGGGATGAGAAACATATACGGTTTTATACTACATACTTTATACTTTAAACACAAGTACGGAAACAAACATTCCACAGCGAGTTAGAACAAAAATCCTCAATTCGATTATCATTAGTTACACTTGCAGGGTGTAAGCGAGAACTTATATTGTGTGGCCATACGGGTTTGACAAACCCTCATTCGGACGGTTCGCTACCGTTGTGCGGATGAAATATATTTTTGAGAAACAGTGTATGTTCTAACACTATTGTGAACGAGCTCTATGGAAGGAAAGTTAAGCCTTGATAATTGGGTGCTCGTGATAACAATTTTTGGAATGGTTTACTATTATTGAAATGATATAAATCTTGTGGTTCATTTGTACTTACTTACTTACTTAAACCTATGATTTCACCAACGTTTTTGTTGATAGATTTCTATGTTTTTCTCAGGTCTTTGAACGATATGTGATACATCCTTCCGCTCATTATTTTGATACTTGCATTGGATGTCGAGTATATATGCATACATGGAGCGTCTTTTGACTTTATTTTAAACTGTGTCGCATAGGTTTCATTTGTACTTATAACTTTGTAACGTAACTAATGGTTGAACTATTGATAATGCTAAAAATGAACATATATTTAATAGCATTATCCCTCAAGAAAGACAAGATTTTAGTTGCAATTGTTGTATTTACAAGTAATATTCGTTTAAATAATAAAAGGTGAAGACAAAAGACAGATTCGACGAATTGAAGACGCAAACGACCAAAAAGCTCAAAAGTACAAAGTACAATTAAAGTGGTTCAAATTATTGATGAGAAACGTCTCAAAATTACAAGAGTACAAGACACGAAACGCAAAATACAAGATATTAAATTATACGCAAGGACGTTCGAAAATCCGGAACCGGGACTAGAGTCAACTCTCAACGCTCGACGCAACGGACTAAAAATTACAAGTCAACTATGCACATAAATATAATATAATATTTAAATAATTCTTAAAATTATTTATATATTATATATATTTATATAAATCGTCGGTAGAATGCAAACAAAGACATGTGACCTGGAAAAGCTGGCCATGCGATCGCATGGCCTGGAAGAACAAATTCCATGCGATCGCATGGTAGTAGGTGACAGGCCACACCCCTATAAATTTGCGTGTTTTGGCTCAGTTTATATATCCTTCATCCATATTTTTCCTTTCATCTATCAACGTATATATATTTATATTTATATTATAATTTTAATTTTAATTTTAAATTCTAATAATAAGGGTATGTTAGTGAATGTTGTAAGGATGTAAGTCGAAATTTTGTCCGTGTAACGCTACGCTATTTTTAATCACTGTAAGTTATGGTTAATGTTATTTTTAAATTAATGTCTCGTAGCTAAGTTATTATTATGCTTATTTAATGCCGAAGTAATAATGATGTTGGGTTAAGTATTAAAATTGGGTAATTGGGCTTTGTACCATAATTGGGGTTTGGACAAAAGAACGACACTTGTGGAAATTAGACTATGGGCTATTAATGGGCTTTATATTAACTAAATGATACCTCGTTAATTTAATATATAGACTTATAATTTGACGTATTTATATATAACCACATACGCTTGACTGGGCACGGTGGGCGGGATATCTATAAATACCAATAATTGTTCATTTTACCGGACACGGAACTAGATTAATAGTTAATAGACTTGTTGAAACAGGGGTGGATTACATTCAAGGGTAATTGGTGTAATTGTTAACAAAGTAGTAAAAATTTGGTTTACACGCAGTCGATAACCTAGTGTATTCATTAAACATAGTATTAAGACCTTGTTACAATTCGAATCCCCAATTAGTTGGAATATTTGAATTTGGGAATAAGAATAACTTGACGAAGACTTCCGCATTTTATGATTATGATTGATGGACTATTATGGACAAATCCGTATGGACATATCGAATAATCCAGGACAAAGGACAATTAACCCATGGTAATAAAACTAAAATCAACACGTCAAACATCATGATTACGGAAGTTTAAATAAGCATAATTTATATATTTCATATTTAATTGCACTTTTAATTATCGCACTTTTATTTATTGTCATTGTATTTAATTGCACTTTTAATTATCGTACTCTTTAATTATCGCAATTTTAATTTATCGCACTTTTATTTATCGCAATTTCATTATCGTTATTTACTTTACACTTTAAATTAAGTTATATTTATTTTTAATATTTTACATTAGGTTTTAACTGCGACTAAAGTTTTAAAATCGACAAACCGGTCATTAAACGGTAAAAACCCCCCTTTTATAATATTAATATTACATAATTATATTTTTGTATTTTTGCAATTATAAGTTAAAACTAATATAGCGTTGAACTAGTTTAAGTCTTCCTGTGGAACGAACCGGACTTACTAAAAACTACACTACTGTACGATTAGGTACACTGCCTATAAGTGTTGTAGCAAGGTTTAGGTATATCCACTCTATAGATAAATAAATCACTTGTGTAAAATTGTATTGTATTTAAAAGTATTTCCTTGTAAAAATATAACTATTTTATACACCACCTCGCACACATCAAGTATTTTTGGCGCCGCTACCGGAGAACGCTAAAACGCCGAAAGCGCAACACTATAAAAAAAAGATTTTTTATAAATTCCTTTTTTGTAAAAATATACGTTTTAATTATTAAAAACCAAAAATATAAAAAAGAAAAACAAAATATTTATATATTTTTAATAGTTTGTTATATATATATAAAATTATAAAGTTTCTTTATTTTTATTTTAGTTTTTAAAATACAAGTTTTTATTTATTTATGTAATTATTTATTAAAACAGAAAACAGAAAAAAAATATATATATATAACTCTCGGCCTGGTACTGTAGCAGCCCAACACCTAGCCCGAAAACCTAGCCCATGCGATCGCATGAGGCCGAAGGCAAAATTTCATGCGATCGCATGAGGGTACCTGACATGCCAGGTTTGACCATCCAACAGCAATCATTACGGAGTATTATTATTAATTATAATTAATTAAAACCCTAATTAGGTTTTTATTTATTTATTATTTAAGTTTTAGTTTTATTATTTAATTTGTATTATTTAGTTTAATTAGTTTCAATAAATTATAAAATTAATAGTTTTATAAAATAAATAATATAAAAATAATATTTTTATAAAAATTGTACTTTTTACAACTTTAAGTATATTTTTATATTTTGTACCCTTTTAATCGTTTATTCATAATATTTGTATTTTTCGCTCGTATTTAGTTTTAAGTCATAGTTTTTGCCATAGTTATTTTTATTTCTAGATTTTTAGGCTTTGCCATAAAATCCCTTAAGTGCTTTTTCTTTAGACTAAGATTTAGGTGCTTTAGAATTTTGCGACGCCGTTTTTATATTTTAGTACCTTTTTAAGTAATTGCCGTTTTTGAATATAGAATTCCTTTTAAGCTTTAATACATTTAGACACAACTTTTAATTCTTAGTTTTTAGTTCCTTTTTAAGTTTCGACGCGCTACTTTCCTTTTATTTTTTGACATTTTTCGATGCGCAATCTTTTTCTTTCTTATTTCTCGACGCTCTAGTTTATAGGACATAGAATTTTTTTCTATTTCTTCTCTAATATTTCAAAACAAAAAATTATTTTAAGTGGTTAAATTGATAGACATCCATTTTTTGGTTCGTAGTAATAGTTGGATTTGTACGTGGACCGGGTTATTGGAGCCAAACAGTACTCAATTATATTGAGAACAAACGAATCCTACCCCTCTGCTGCATCTTTTGGCTATTCGAAACGTGGGCAAAATCAGAAAAGTCTATTAATTTGATAACTTATATAATTTTTCTTATTTTTATAACTAATAGGATATTCAGTGAATGCACCGAGCAAAAAGTTCACCACCTTTTGTACGTTCACCACCTGTAACTCGATCAAGACATCTAGCAAATATTGTCGCCGTTGATTTTTCTTTAGAATCGTCATCTAGTCGACCAAGTACTCCAATTCAAATTTCCGATAATCCATTTTTTGAACCCGACCTCATAATTGAGAACCCGGAGAATATTCAGGGACAATTCAGAGATCCTGAACCATTAATCTTTCCTCCGGAACCACCAATCATTCAAATAGAGATTGTTGAGGAACGAACCATTAAATCAGAATCCTCTAGTGATTCAGATTCAACAAATTCAATCATGGAGAATCTGGAACCTCTAAGTATGGAAGACTGAATGAGAGCTAAACGCACTGGCCAAGGTCACGCAATTACTCAATCAGGCATTAATGCACCAGATTATGAAATCAAAGGACAAATCCTACACATGGTAACTAATCAATGCCAATATAGTGGTACGCCAAAAGAAGATCCAAACGAACATCTTAGAACCTTTAATGAGATCTATACTCTATTCAAAATCAGAGAAGTTGAGGATGAACAGATCTATCTCATGTTATTTCCCTGGACTTTAATGTGAGAAGCCAAAGATTGGTTAGAATCGTTACCTGAAGGGGCGATTGACACATGGGATGTCTTAGTTTAAAATTTTCTTAAACAATTCTTTCCGGCATCTAAAGCCGTGAGACTTCAAGGAGAAATTGTCACGTTCACACAAAAGCCAAATGAAACTCTATATGAGGCGTGGACAAGATTTGGAATGTTGTTAAGAGGATGTCCGCAACATGGTTTAGATACTTATCAAATAGTACAAATATTCTACCAAGGATGCGACATTGCTACATGAAAAGACATCGACATAACAGCTGGTGGTTCCATTATGAAGAAAACCGCAACTGACGCTTATAAAATTATTGATAACACTGCTTCCCACTCACATGAGTGGCATCAAGAAAAAGATATTTTTCGTTCATCTAAAGTGGCTAGAGCCGATTCTAGCCATGACTTTGATTCCGTTTCTGCAAAGATAGATGCTGTCGAGAGACGAATGGAAAAGATGACTAAAGATATTCACTCAATACGAATTAGTTGTGAGCAATGCGGTGGACCACACTTAACGAAAGATTGTCACATTGAGCAAACGATGGAACAACGTGAGAATGTTTCCTACATGAACCAAAGGCTGGGAAATAATTATCAAAATAATTATCAACCGCCAAGGCCAAACTTCAATCGAAATTAAAACATTCTTTATAATCCAAATGGACCTAACAATAACTCGTACAACCAACAAAGTCCGAATAACCAACCAACTCAAAACAACACTTTCAATCAACAAAGACCTGGCTTATATAAACCACCACAACAAACCGAAGAGAAAAAGCCAAATCTGGAAGAAATGATGGTAAAGCTAATGGAATCTCAAACATAATTTATTACATCTCAAACCCAAACAAATGAGAGGTTTGATCAGTCATTAAGAACTCAACAAGCTTCCATTTTGAATCTAGAAAAACACGTAGGTACTCTTGCTAACATGATGAGTAAGAGGGAACAAGGAAAGCTACCAAGTAATACTGAAGTAAATCCTCGGAATGAGAATGTTAATATGGTGTCAACAAATTCTGAAAAACCAGCTTCAGAAGATGGGAAGGTTTTAGACGTGAGTAACAATGAAGAAGTTACAACACCACCACCACCCGAGTATGTAAAACCAGTGGTGGCACGATACAGACCACCCATCCCGTTTCCAAGAAAAGGAGTTGAGTATGAGCAAGTAATAGGTAATAAAGTTTGTGATACCTCTGGAAAGAAGAAGAAGAATAAGAAAGTACAAGAAACAAAAACCGTAAAAATAAATCCGGTGAAGACAGTTCCACCAAAAGTTCCACCGTGGATGGGTGATCCGGGTGAATTTATTGTTCCTTGTCTACTTAGTGATTGTGTCATGTATGATGCACTAGCAGATTTAGGTGCGAGTATAAGTGTTATGCCTCTTTCATTATATAAGAGATTAGGAGTAGGTGAATTAAGTCCAACAGAGATGAGTGTTCGACTCTTTGATCAAACCATTAGGCACCCAGTTAGAATTGCTGACAATCTACCCATTCAAGTAGGAAATTTAACCTTTCTAGTCGAATTTATTGTCATTGACATAGAAGAGGACTCAAACATTCCTCTAATTTTAGGTCGACCATTCTTAGCGTCCACCGGGGCGTTATTTGATGTAAGAGAGGGCAGAATGACACTTAGTAATGATGAAAAATTGATCACCTTTGTGAGTCGAAAGTCTAAATCTCCACCAACCAAAACCATTGAACCAACAAAAACGATTGGTAAAAACCATGTGGTTTTACCAACTCCAACGGTAGTACTTAACAATAATAAAATGCCTAAGTGTGGGAAAAATGAAGTAACACCTAATGATGACTTGATAACAAAGAACCCCGTTGTTGATACGAAATTAAATGACCCCGTTATTAATAGTTCAATGAAGAAACTTATTAAACGGATTCGCGATGCTAGAACCATGGGGAACTTTAAGTTATGTAACCGGTTAGTATCCAATCTATCGCCTAAAGAAAAGGCAAAACTAGTTGAATTTGTGGATATTACACAGGAATCCGACCAATGGCTTAAAGCAAAAGTCACAAATATGCAAGTTGATTATGGTCCAAGAGAAATTGACAATGAAGTTAATCACAAATTTGACACCACAGCTACCTAAGTGTGGGGAGATTCAAATGTACTAAGAAATAATGCTGTCTAGAGTTAGTTGTCCTGTTCTCGTGTAGTTCCGAGAATGGAATCCGATTGGTCTTTTCCGCTAGCAGACACTAAAGAACAAGTTTTCTCCCCCCATTCTGAATTATTTTTTTGTTTTGTAGGTTTTGTATGAAATTAATACGCTTTTTCAATTTAAGTTTTGTGTGAATTTAAAAATAAAATTTACTTTATTTCATTAAGTTTAAAAAAAATGATTTCTAAAATTCATCGTAAGTTGAAGACTAGATCATGGAACCGAAATTGCTTTACCCAAGGACGGGGCGAAAAATTTTGTTATCATTATTTTTAATATTATTGATCTAAAGTATACCAAAAAAATTTAAAAAAACCAAAATTCTTTACTTTTAAAACAATCGTTTTAACGATAAATTTTAAATTTTGTCGAGGGACGGACTAGGTAAACATACCGAAACTACCTAAAGTAAAAGGAAACAAAATTTTAAAAAATTATTCATTTAAATTGTTTTAATAACTAAAGATTTTATAAAAATAATAATAATAATAATAATAATAATAATAAAAATATTATGTATGTTTGTAGTTTATCTTATGTACAAAACAGGGTAAAATATCGCACTTTCAAAGACTGACATTAAATTCAGCAAAAGCTACTAATTTTGACGACAAGACGCAAAATATCAAATGTGAAAATAATATGTTGCAAACTCGGTATTTTTAATCACTTTTCAACACTAATCACCCTCATAAATTTATAATTATAGTCTGATTTCATGCAAATGAGGGCATTGCATGATCTCAAGTGTGGAGAAGTGTTATAAATTCTCTCGGGTTTACACTTAGTTTATTTGCCAAATTTTGTGAAAATTTGAAAAATTTTCAATAAAATGAATTCAAAATCATGTTTATACATATTTATGAACAATAAAACTAGGTGTTAATGCCAAAATTATTGTTACCTCGAAGAGAACATAAATGGAAAAACAACCCAAAACGTTAGAATTCATTTAAAATGGAATAGAGGAGAATAAAAAGGCAAAGAAAAAAAATAAATAAAAGCTAAGTGTGGGAAGAATTTACCAAGTTATTTTAAACACATATCAAATATGTTTGTATAAGATTATTACAGGTACTTTTGTTTTGAACGTTTTTAATCAGTTTTACCCAATTTACTGTAATATATTTGAAAGAATAGATGGATCTACACGATGAATCAATTCCATCATTAAAAGGAAGTAAAGTCTTCCGAAAAGACACGCGCTTCTTGATTTAGGTCAGGAAGTTATCGTCCAGACCAGCTGTAGGTTGATGAAAAATCTAGAAAAGTCATCTCTAAAATCAGCAGGAAATCCACGGACCTCAGCATCAAACAGGGTCGTCAAGTGGTCAGACTTATCCTAACCATGAGAGGATTTGTCTCGTAAAATGGGGAGGGCGCCATGCAAATTAGCATGATAAGACTAATGAATCAGACCCCCAGAAAGGATAATCTCCTTAAAAGATTAAAAATTAGCTTTTAAGCCTGATATTACTCAATCTTTGAGATTGACCTTAAAGATTGAGAATTACAAACTCATGAAATTCGATGATATCTAAACTCGAGCTTGAACGAGAAAATATTTTGATCAAATTAAAATCGATTTGTCTTCTGAAAACCTATTTTCAATGCGTTCATTACCATTGAACGTAAAATCCTAGGAATTCACCTGGAATTCATTAGGTCACCTGAACCAAATCGGGTGTCAACCGTAAGAACGGTGCTTGCATAGCATGGTCGAAGACAGGACCTTGTGCCAGACCGAAAAATTATAGGGTGATCTTTACTATTGCTCCTACAAAGGATAGTAATTGCATCCGACACGTTTTTAACCATAATTATCTGCATGTCACGGGACATTGCCTTAACAATTGCTTGTTCAACGCTTTCCTTTACAACCGGACGGTAGTTTATCGAAAGGTAATATACGGAGCAAGTATACTGGACGTGTTGCTTTCCCAATACAAGGTTAGCAAGTGGGTGACACAAAACCGCAAGTTTTAAGCTAAAATTTTCAAATATGAAACCCACCAAACCCACAAAAACATTTTGCAAACACCGGTGAAGGGTTATTCTGGAAAACTTATCTAGGGTAAAAGCTAGATTTAATTTTCAAAAAGATCAAATGTTTTCATAAAGATCCAATTTCCTTAAGGATCTAAATTTTTATAGTCATGTGGGACTGTAAACCACAACGTTACTATCATTGTTTATACCGCCGTATAGAAATCACTGATGTACAAAGTGTGAAGAATAAAGAAGTGATTCTAATATTTTTATTTCAAGACTATATTGCTTGAGGACAAGCAACGCTCAAGTGTGGGAATATTTGATAATACTAAAAACGAACATATATTTAATAGCATAATCCCTCAAGAAAGACAAACTTTTAGTTGCAATTGTTCTATTTACAAGTAATATTCGTTTAAATAATAAAAGGTGAAGACAAAAGACAGATTCGACGAATTGAAGACGCAAACGACCAAAAAGCTCAAAAGTACAAAGTACAATCAAAGTAGTTCAAATTATTGATGAGAAACGTCTCAAAATTACAAGAGTACAAGACACGAAATGCAAAATACAAGATATTAAATTATACGCATGGACGTTCAAAAATTCGGAACCGGGACCAGAGTCAACTCTCAACGCTCGACGCAACGGACTAAAAATCAGAGGAGAAGAGTGTGAATGACGTGCGAATCGTGAATGAATTCCCTGACGTCTTTCCGGAAGAGTTGCCTGGATTACCGCCACCAAGAGCAGTGGAGTTCCAGATCAATCTAGTGCCAGGAGCTGCACCCGTAGCTCGTGCACCTTATCAACTAGCACCTTCCGAACTGCAAGAGTTGCAGAGTCAACTGCAAGAGTTACTCGACTGAGGGTTTATCCAATCGAGCTTGTCGCCTTGGGGCGCACCTGTTTTATTCGTGAAGAAGAAGGATGGATCCTTCCACATGTGTATCGACTACCGCGAACTCAATAAATTGACGATCAAGAATCGATATCCTCTTCCCCGAATTGACGATCTTTTTGATCAGCTGCAAGGATCAAGCGTTTACTCTAAGATCGATTTGCGATCCGGTTATCACCAGTTGAGAGTGAAAGAGAGTGATGTGATGAAGACTGCGTTTAGAACCCGCTATGGTCATTACGAGTTTCTCGTGATGCCGTTCGGATTAACCAACGCACCTGCCGTGTTTATGGACCTCATGAATCGTGTCTGCAAGCCATACCTGGATAGGTTCGTTATCGTTTTCATATATGATATCCTCTTCTATTCCCGAAGTGAAGAAGAACATGAACAACATCTTCGGTTAGTGCTCGAACTCTTGAGACAAGAGCAGCTTTATGCCAAATTCTCCAAGTGTGAATTTTGGCTGAAGGAAGTCCAATTTCTGGGTCATATTGTGAGTGATCAAGGTATCAAAGTTGATCCCGCCAAGATCAAGGCTATCAGCATGTGGGAAACCTCCACTACTCCGACTCACATCCACCAATTTCTAGGTCTTGCCGGTTATTACCGAAGGTTCATTGAAGGTTTCTCTTTGATTTCGCGTCCTTTGACTGCGTTAACTCATAAAGGGAAGAAGTTTGTTTGGGAGAAAGAACAAGAAGCAGTATTTCAAATCCTGAAGCAGAAGTTAACCACCGCACCTATCTTATCTCTTCCCGAAGGCAGTGACGACTTCGTTGTATACTGCGATGCTTTGAAGAATGGTTTTGGTTGTGTATTGATGCAAAGAACGAAGGTTATTGCTTATGCATCTCGTCAACTGAAGGTCCACGAGCGAAACTACACTACTCACAATCTCAAACTTGGAGCCGTTGTCTTCGCATTGAAGCTGTGGAGACACTATCTTTATGGAATAAAGAGTACTATCTTTACCGATCACAAGAGTCTCCAACACATCTTCGATCAGAAGCAACTGAACATGAGACAGCGTCGATGGATTGAGACGCTAAACGACTACGATTGTGAACTTCGCTACCATCCGGGCAAGGCCAATGTTGTAGCTGACGCATTAAGTCGAAAGGAGAGGACGGTACCTCTTCGCGTTCGGGCTCTGAACATCACCATTCTTTCAAACCTCCATAGCCAGATCCGAGTAGCCCAAGAAGAGGCTCTCAAGGAAGAGAACATACCTTGCGAATACCTGAACATTCTCGTGTCTAAATTCGAGGTTAAGGAGTCTGGACACCGATGCTATGCCTGAAGAATTTGGGTACCTCGTTATGGAGATCTATGGAACCTTATACTTGATGAAGCCCACAAGTCAAGATATTCGATTCATCCAGGAGCCGAAAAAATGGACCACGATCTTAAGGAACAGTATTGGTGGCCAAATCTTAAGAAGGATGTTGTAACTTATGTTGGAAGGTGTTTGACTTGTTCGAAGGTTAAGGCTGAACATCAGAGGCCATCTGGATTACTTCAGCAACCAGAAATCCCACAATGGAAATGGGAAGCAATTACAATAGATTTCATCACGAAGCTACCAAAGACGGTGGGCGGATACGATACAATCAGGGTTATCGTTGACCGTCTTACCAAATCTGCTCATTTTCTAGCGATGAAAGAAACAGATACAATGGAGAGACTTTCTCAACTGTACATCAAAGAGGTTATATCTCATCATGGCGTGCCACTATCAATTATCTCAGATCGCGATCCCCGTTTTGCTTCCAGATTTTGGCGTTGCTTACAAGAAGCCTTGGGAACTCGTCTTGACATGAGCACCGCGTATCACCCCCAGACCGACGGTCAGAGTGAACGAATGATTCAGACATTGGAGGACATGTTGCGTGCCTGTGTTATTGACTTTGGAAAGTCTTGGGAAAGGCATCTGCTGCTAGCCGAATTCTCTTACAACAACAGTTATCATTAGAGTATTAAAGCCGCGCCTTTTGAAGCACTGTATGGTCACAAGTGCCGTTTTCCTATTTGTTGGGCCGAGTCAGGTGAAGTGAAAATCACCGGACCCGAGATAGTCCATGAAACGACGGAGAAGATTTCTCAGATTCAGGCAAGACTTAAGATGGCCCGTGATCGCCAAAAGAGTTATGCTGATCTTAAACATAAAGACTTCGAATTCAACGTGGGTGACCGAGTAATGTTGAAGGTCGCACCTTGGAAAGGTGTAATTCGTTTTGGAAAGCGCGGAAAGTTAAACCCGCGATACATTGGTCCTTTTGAAATTTTGGAATGTGTTGGACCCGTTGCTTACCGTTTGGATCTTCCGACTCAGTTGAGTGCTGTTCATCCTACCTTCCATGTATCAAATTTGAAAAAGTGTCTTGCTCCACCGGAACTTATCATACCATTGGAAGAACTTACGATTGATGACAAACTCCACTTCGTGGAGGAACCTATAGAAATTATGGACCGTGAGGTCAAAACCTTGAAACGCAATAAGATTCCAATTGTCCGAGTTCGATGGAATGCCAAGCATGGACCTGAGTTTACTTGGGAACGAGAGGATCAAATGATGCAGAAGTATCCTCACCTTTTCCTGACTCCAACACCTGCCTCAGCATAAATTTTGGGACGAAATTTCCATTAACAGGTGGGTAATGTAACGACCCGACTTTTTCGACTTGCTTTTATGCCTTGTATTTTAGCGAAACTGCGTTTTTGTGCGTACTGTGTTACTCTGTTACTCCGGAACCTTGGCACACGTGCTTTATATTCATATTTACCCTAAAACATGCCTTGGTGTTTGTGGAATGCTTAACTTGTCCATAGGATACTTTATAACCGTTAGTGTTACTTGCCGTTACGAATAAACCGCGAACTGCGCGCACGTTTGACCTTTGTCGGAACCGGAACTTTTGGACTGCGAAATATTAATTATTATTTTATAATAATAATTACTTGGTCCTTTGGATGCTTAATTTTATTTATTTAATTGCTAAAGCCCAATAATTAGTCTTGTTGGACTTTCTACCTTTGTTGGGCTCAAGCCCACCCTACTCTAGCTAGTGACCCAATTAATTAGCCCAAGTATTATTACTAGTGGCCCATAATAATAAAGAAATAAATAAAGAAATTAATTAGTGAGTCATACTAGCATAATGGATAAGGATTATCCATATTGTCACTTAGGATTCTAGCATAAGGACACACTTTAGACACCATTAGCCATAAAGTAAAACTTTGTCTCCCTCCCCCTCCCCTCAAAATCACGGCACCCTTAGGTGCCATGTCACCAATCCATGTCATTTTATTTGCTTATAAATACTAGCCATTTACCTCACACTTGATCATTTGGTTTTCACACACACTTGTTCTTTCTTTCTTTCCTCTCTAGTTCTTCTTGTAAGTTTTCATTTCCTTCTTCTTTTCCTTCCAATTTCGTGGTCATCATCATCATAATATGGAGATCAAAGTTCCTTTTAGCTTTGATCTTACTTATATCTTGTTGATTCAAGCATGAATCTTTCAAGAACATGGAAGATTCAAGCTTTCTAGCTTGAATCTTCATACCTTTTGTAGATCTACTTCTTTTATACTTTAATCTTTCTATTTTGTGATAAAGATTCAAACTTTTGTTTGTAATCTTCATGCATCTTCAAGATCCAAGCTTTATGGTTCAAGATCTTCAAGAACAAACAAGATGCAAGCTTTCTAGCTTGAATCTTCATATATTTTTGTTAGATCTAAGTTCTTTTTGCTTTGATCTTGTTATTTTGTTGAAAAGATTCAAACTTTTATTTGTAATCTTCATGTATCTTGAAGATCCAAGCTTTATGCTTCAAGATCTTCAAGAACACTTAAAGGTTCAAGCTTTCTAGCTTTGTAACCTTGTAGCTTGTGTGAAATGGATCCAAGCTCTCTAGCTTAGGGTTCCATCACCACATTTGACTTGGATTGTGCTTATACTTGTTGAATTGATGTAAAGTTTGTAGCTTTAGTTGTTATTGTGAATTGAAATTGTGTTAAGACTAAGGATATGATGTAACCTTGGTTCATCATCCATCTAAGACTCATGAATGAGTTGTGTTCTTACTTGGTCTTAACATATTGTGTATTTATGGTGAATCTTGGTCAAAAGTGATGCTAAACCATCAATGAGTTATACACTTGAAGCTACAAGCATCAAGGATGAGAACCGTGATGAGCATCAAGCACCAAGAACCCCACCAGAGCACTTGTCCACTGATTTTCGTATTTGATTTTACCACCTGGGCCACTAGAAAGTTGATTTTCAGTTATTTTGGTTCGAGTAGATGATTTTCCGTTTAGGCCTCATCTTAATACGAGTTACGGTTTAGGAGTTATGGCCCTCCGAGAGTCACTACACCCTATTAACGTTGTGCTAAAATTTCTGACCTACTCGCACTTAAACCGTCGCCACGGTCAAACGAAGACGAGTTAGGTTCTGAAAATTTGTCAGCTGTTAGGGGACTCATATACGGAGCCATAGCCACTGACTATGAATCTTTTCGATTTACATAGAGGTCGTAGCAGCTGACCGAAGTCAGCCTATTTTTTCGATCTCTATTCTCGTCGAACTTACTTAGTTTTTATGATGATGAATGATGATGATGATGACACTTAAACTTAATTATGAACTATTTGAACTTATAAAGACAACCTACTGACCTAGTAACCTTTGATTTAGGTTGACGACCTTTCGGACCGACTTACTACTTGTGTACTTTCATTACCGACTTTACTGCTTTTATCACTGTGAGTTATAGCATCCCTTTTTACTTTAACTATTTTGGGACTGAGAATACATGCGCTTTTTACGTTTTACATACTAGGCACGAGTACTTAAACTTTATATATGTGTGGGTTATATAACGGCATAAACATTCCCTTTAGCACGGTAACGTTTAGTCATTGGTCTTTGAACCAGTGAACGCGAATCTTAGATATGGATCCATAGGGTTTGACATCCCCACTCGGGCTAGTCGCACTAGCATTTAACGAGTGTTTAATACTTCGTGAACATACGCACTCACCAAGTGTACTTTCAGGGGGTTATAAACGTTAAGTCTAGTTACCGGGTGCCCACGGTTATG